>NW_027109899.1:143375-160059 GCF_000696795.3 Halyomorpha halys
TTTAAAAGTGAAGTTGTAATATAAGCTGTTAAATGTTAGATGTCCCTGAGGATGGCTGGAAGGGCCGAAACGTAGGACAAATAAATAAATATATAGTGTTGAGACTATTTAGGATAATAAATTAATTAATTGATAAATATTACCTGGTCTCGAAAAATTTTGAAATAATATAATTAAATTCTCACCTCACATCAAAATTTAAAAATGTTTTGCAGGCTATTCTACCCAGGTCATAAATTATAAGACAAACACACCCTTTTTTTAAAAATTTTTTATTAATTTTAAATTAATCCACACTATCAGATATTTTATAGGATTATTAATATGATTTTGAACTTTGAATCCTAATTGACTTAAATACCAATCTGTAATCCTTAGAATTATGGCAAAAGGATCATATTATAATCGCTATTGGATTTTTCTCACAACTAACATGAATGGATTAATCCCTTTACATTCCACAATCAAAGCTCATTGTGAGATTTTTTTCAGTGTGTGGAAACCGATTCTGAAAAAGTGCAGTGTTGGCACCTCTCGCTTGCGTGACAATAAATCCCGATTTTTTCCCTGATAAGGGGATGGGGACAGGGAACAGACAGGTCCCAGAACCTCTTAGAGGACGATGTATCATTGGAAGTGAGGCCTCTTTGTGGCCACAGGCACAATGGCCAACGTTTGCTGCATTGTGGTAGTCCCATCTGCCTGTCACAACACACCTTGCCGCATCAGTCAAATCGATTGTAAACACCAGGTTACCTTTGTGGTAAAAAAAAAAGTCAGAGACTTCAGCTTTAGTCGTAATCCGCTTTAGTTGGCCTACTATGGAAGGAGGGGAAAGGGAAGCGAGAATTTTGGCGGATTATAGTATTAGGACCATTGATAACGTTCAACGGATCTAGTTAGACACTTTGATTTTGGTTAAAGCAGGAACTAATCTTTTTGTTGGATGTTATGGTAGAAGATGGGAACGTGTTTTTTTTTGTATCATACACCAAAAAAACTAAGCGCCATATTTTGTTTTATTTGTTTCTTACATATTTCAATAATAACTTAGTCTTCCAAAAAATGTAATCATTATGTTCAAATGTTTTAATAAATGAAAAATTAGTGTGAATTACAATAATAAAAGTGTTAACTTCATTAAAATATGTTGGTATTTGAAGAGAAACTAATAAGCTTGTACACATAAAAAAGCTTGTAAAAAAAAAAAAACTATTTTACACTTTTTATTTATTACCAGATCGTCTTGAGGTAGACTTTGGTTATTATAATAGTTTGTTAGTTTTTTACCAGTTGATAATGGGGGTATAGTCTTGTGTGAAAGATACAGCACGATATTCACACTTTTAAAATTGTTTAAAAACAATTATAAATGATAATGATAATTTATACGAATAAATGAATGTAAATAATAATAGTTTTGTAATTAAAGAATCAAAGAGGATTAATAAACAAAAACAAATGATATTTATGTAATTAATAAAATAAATAATTGACCTGTATTGAAAAGAGAAAAAAATAGTTAATAGCTGGATGGCTTTAGCCTGTGCTTCAGTCATGGCAATGAGGTTGGATTTCCTACGTTGTAAGTCACTGGTAATGGAAATTCATAAGTCATTTTTAGATAAAAATCATGTATTGATTCTACTAATTTTACTTCGGTTGATATGTATTTAAATTACCTTTCTAAGTTTTTCGAAGGCTGATTTAAAAACTATTATTAATCAAGCATTATAATTTTAGCTACGCCACAATAGTTTGTGAAACAAAGTTATCTTTCAACTGTAAACTTTTAATATTGAATTTGTTCCAACTATTACTTCAGGTTCATCTTACATATGATTGTATATTAATATTATAATATGTAAATATATTATTGATTAATAAACATTTTAATCAGTAACAGGGTTAGTAAGAACTCAAATTACCACTTTTTGGGAAGATTGATTTTACATAGTTACTTATTTAAAAAATAGAAAGAAACGTATGAATATAGAATATTTGTTGGCCCAGTATGACTTACTGGCGGTAATAAGAATTAAATGTGTTTTGGGAAGAACATATTTAATGTCGAAAACCATAGATTAAATTTGAATAACTTTATTCAATGGATTGAGGTATACTGTTTAACAAAAAATAACATAAGGAGAAGGGAAAGTGCCATAAGACCTACGATTATTTATCCTACCTATTTTATGCCTTTCACTACCTCTGGTGTGCCACGCTCATCAACACAAATATTTTAATATCTGTGGAACTATCCCTTAAGAAGTGAAGTTAGCCACTTCTGTTTTTATATTTGCATAAATATATGGATTTATTAAAAAGTTACAGCTTCATTACTCTGTCAGAAACAAGTAAATATATTCCGTGAGGAGACGGAACATGGTTGGAAATGGATTTTAAACAACTGTCTTTTTTTATTATGGTATTTTAACGTAATATTTAATAATTAACATTAAATAATTGTCTTTTACATAATACTTGAACCGCTGTCTTTGATAGATCTTTCCTTATTCGTTCCACTACCCTATGGAATTCTATCCTCTCCTTCATTCACTGTTTAATACTCTTCCAACCTATAAATCCCCGTATCTTTAATCACCTACCGTCCATTCGATTCAAGAAGAGTAACAATTAAAAGATTCAAATAAAATTTTAAATTGATAGAAAGATGGATGCAATGTTACATATGTATTATTAGATGCTTTCAATATTTATATATAATCTGTAGATTTATATGTATGCTCATACGATTTTTTTTTTCTTTTCTATTATTATTATCAGAATACAATTTAAAGTTTAGAATTTGTTAGAGGATAAATTTTTTATTTATTATTATTATTTTTTAATTGTTGTTGTTGATGTTTTTAATTTATTTTTATACATATGGACATGTTTATAAACTATAATTATTCCTTTTTGTTAATTTTTTTTAGTTCATCTGAGTTTGATTCTTTTTCATTTATATTATTAGGAGTTAGTGAATCTATAATTTATGAGATGATATATGGTTTTCTTTTCTTTTTTTATTTTTACTTTTCATATTCAGTTAAATACTGTTGCTTATTTTTTTTTTAATTCATTACTTTGATTATATTTGTGTTCTATAGGTTCAATTTTATTTTGTATTGTACTCTAAGGCACTAATGCCTCTAGTAATATTTTTCTAAAGAGACTTGTCACAGGTTAAACAAAGAATATTTTTTATAATAAAATCGCATTTGGGAACTATCGTGGTCTCTAAACTGAACTAAATGGACTAAAAAAAAAATTATCTGCGATATTATATTAGGTAAACTAGGGTCTCACTTCGTTAAGTTCCTTAGTTCAGAGTTTAACGAAGCATTTTTTCTAAATTACGGATTGAAGGGTTACTTTATTTAATGGTGTATACAAACACGTAATATTTACAATCTTCTCTCATTCATAAACCAGAAAATCCCAGTGAGCGTCAATATTTGTTTAACGTCAAGCAATCAAATCATTAGTACATAGAAGCCATTATGGGATAGCAGTTCTGTTAAACCGGGAGTGTAATTAGGGTCGGGCTCAAAGTATTCTCTTAGAGAGCTGAGCCTGCCCTTCGTAGACCCTCTCTCATTTCGACCCATTGACTTTTCTCAAAAGGAAATTGCTGGGGGGTAAGCAAGGAGGGTCCATGCAATGGATGAAATGCAGTTCGAAGCAATCAATGAGCTTGTATATCTCTCAGTTGAAAAAGGGCCATGGTAAAAGGTTCGTCACAGGAGAAATACAACCTTATTCATCAAAAGGAGACGAACATTTAAAAATTGTAATAGAAAATTATTTAAAAAAATAAATAAAAGTTAAAAAAAAACTACCAAATTAAAGGAATTATTTATTTATTCATCAACCTAAAATTTTTATTGAATCTGCATAGAGCTAATATCGTTTTACGGAAGACAAATGGAGGCTTTAAAATCTATTGTGTGTAACAGATTCAATAATGGGTAAGGATACTCAAATTAAAAAAATTATGTTTACTACATCATGAACTTTACTACCAAAAAGCATCTGCTGAAATCTACGTAAATTAACACCGAAAATAAAAGGAGACTCTGAGAATAGTACCAGAATTACATTTTTCCATTTAAAAAAAATTGCAAATTATTAACATTTTCCCTGTAGAGAGGTTCACAAAAATTTAATATTAATGAGAATATTCCTTTTGTAAAAAATATTACTTATGACATATATACAAAGAACATTTTAATGTCTCGTTACGCCGGAAAGGGGTGGAGATAAATACAGTTTATAAAATTTCACATATATTCCTTTATTTATTATACTCACAAAAAATCATTTTATTTTATTTTATAAGGCAGACAAGTCTGTATTGATTTCTTTGAATTTACTACCCGAAATGAAAACCGGACCATTATTTTGTAAAAATATACATAAATTAAAAGTAATCAAAAGATCAGTAAAACCATGGTTGTCATTCTACCGCAACAGCCGCAGGATGGGACAGGAAGTTGCTCTAACCCGCTTGAGAATAGGTCATACTCTCCACACGCACTCTTACCTGATCAGAAAACTGCCACCTCCAACGTGCAAATATTGTCAATCCATTCTCACGATTAAATATATTTGTGAAGAATGTACTCACCATTTGCCAACAAAATATAGGATAGGACTGACCCCAAATTTATCAGAAGCTCTCACTGATGAGGAAACTAAAGTTACAATAGTGTTTAAATTTTTATAAGCACATCGCCTTCTTTCTAAATTATAACTCCTCATCGATTTTAATTTTTTAATTTATTTAATTTATTATTAATTTTTACATTTGTATGAATCACGTTCCGCTTTTACATTTGTTTGAATCCCGTGTGTATGTGTGGGGGAAGGGCATGCGTGTGCGTGCGAGCATGTGTTATGTTTGTAGCTTCATCATAACAGACTGCCACAGGCGTTGATGACCAGAGGGTTTTACGCCTTTAAGCAACAATAAACCAACAAACAAAAATATACATTTTAAATTTCTTACTGCTGTAAAATATTCTTACTATATTAAAATTGTACAATATTTTATACAAAAATAAAAATTATGGCTTAATTATTATACAAACATTTTATGAATATCACTAGAGAATTGATGCTATCAAAAAAATATAAAATAGTGGACCTTACGGAAATCGTATTTAAAGAAATAATTTCAAAGTGTTATGCCTTAAATAAACAGTACATATTGAAATTACTATATTACTATGTTAAGAACGGATAAACTATATTAATACCTCAATAAACTTTATTACTATTTCAGTAAACTATATTATTAAAATATAGTTTGATAAACTATATTTTAACAATATAAAATATATTGCTATCTTATAACCTGTTTTACACTAAATTGTATTATGAAAATGTATGATCCTTAATAATTATTTTCTTAAAATCATCAAAATAACTCCTACTTCGATTAATAGATACTTCTTTGAGGACCTGAAGCATCAAAGGGTCGTCTGTGCTAAAAGTACTTATTTTCATTTAGTTCGCAGAGAGCTGGAATTTATGAACTCAATCGAACCTGCTTAATAACGTTAAAATGTTTGGTCGTTTAAGCGTGAGGCCGTTAAGGGGCTAATTTCACTCTATAAGGTGAAAATTATACAGTTCGAATGGATACTCCTGTTAGTACCTAGGACGGGGGGTTCCCTAAAGCTGCTGATTTAATGAAAATAAATTACTTATTAGAGGAGATGGCGGTCAGATGTTGGCTTTGACACGGTGCCGTACCATCTGCCCGTGTTGAACGAGGAAGCGCCCACTGGGACATAAGGTCCTATCTGCCCTCAGCCATAAATCCACCGCGGGACAAAGGACCCTTACCACAAAAGGCTACAAGGGAGGTACAAATTCTGTTTGATCCGTCCCCGACCATAAGTCACAGTTTCTGGCCAAATCAAAACAGCTATTATCTCCAGGACCACCCCATGTGCCCGTCTTCCTACTGTACTCTTCCACGATCCTCTTCACTGTAGAAACGTTTACGTAATAGTAGACAGAAAGAATTTCTGTCACTGTAAACCTCTTTAAAAGACAGGAATAGGGAATTAGAATTTGACATGAACTTGACTTTGACGAGGTCCAGGAGTTCTTTGTGGATTATGTTTGACAAAATCATTTTAAAAAAAACAAACAACGAATATCACGAAGTAGTGATGTCTACTCACAGAGAGGAAGTACTTCAATTATAATACTAAAAAAAAAAAATTGCGGTGCGCGCATCACACAACTTTCACTTACTATAAAAAGTCGTATTTCCGAATTACTCGAGATGAAAACAATGAATTGTTTGTGCCAAAAATATAGCAGTCCAACAAAAGATAACGAAACCGTGTACACTTGAATGCAATCGGTAAAAATCGGACGTTCTATTCCGCCTCCAACTCCTGTCTCTATTTGTCTCCTTTACTTATGAAATTCTTCAATCTTTCGTATTTATCCATTGTTACTGTTAGCAATGGGAACTGGCTATTTATTTATTAAGATTAAAATACTTTAAAGAAAGATTTTTTGAAAATCGTCATTTAAGCCTTGTCATACTATTTCAATGACGATAAGACCTATATGATATTAAAGACCACTTAATTGTATATTGATCGACCGCGTCTAGTCAAAATAATTAGAATAATTTTTGAGACAATCCTGAAAAAATGTAAAATCAAGTCAATTTTAACGAAAGGTTACAGTGACATCCCTCGTATAAACCTGTTCTAAATATTTAATTTCAGCAAAGTACGATTTTTAATATTTTAGTTGACCACAATTAAGGAGACCTTTTCGCGAGACTTAGTTATTTGGACTCAGTGGACCTTAAATTGTGAATTTCCGTCGAAAACTGAAATTCGAAATTTTTCATGCTATACTTCCCGTTAATATGTATTCCATATGACAGTAAGTAAGTAAAAAATATTTCGCTGGGATATATTCCATTTCATAAAACTTAAATGATATAACTATCGTTTGATATCTGACTATTAGTTAGAGTTCACGATAAGTAGTTAAAAGAAGTTTGATATACTTAAGTTGAAAATATTGGGACCAAATATTAGATAATAATATAATGTTAACTTATATACATATATATAGTTTTGGCTTTAATTATGGCTTATTCTCAGCCTAGGAATACAATTAATTATGACTTTAGTTTATAATTGATGTAATTTAGTTATATAAATAGAAACACTGAATTGTGTCGTAAATATCGTGTCGTATTTCGTTTATATCATTGTTTACATAGTCTTGTGTGCTGTGTGTTATAGCAATCCACTAAATAGGCATCGTTGCTAATTATTAAATAAAGCATTTCTTTCTTGGTATATATTTTTTAAATAGTGGTATCGCCAGGTTTTCTGTTTTTTGTGCAAATAAAATTAATAATAAAAATACGTTAATATATTAAATTATTTCTTTATTAGAGGATGCATTGCGGTTTTATTTTGCATATTGCATAGTGACCAGTTGATTCCAGTAGACTGACGGGCTTTTGATTTCAAGTGTGAGTGGAAATATCATACAGAGGGCTCTGATTAAATAAACTGGTATCAGTTTTTGAACTATCATATATCCATATAATTACTACACTTGACTTTATGTGCTTGTAGTTGGAATACTGATGGATATGAAAATGAATACATCTTCGAGTCAATAGAAAATAAATAATAATTGATTTTAAATAGATTGACTTTAATCCCTAATAGTATTAAAGATAAACGCGCTAGCATTCTCAGAATCCAATATAATGATCAATATGAATTAATTAATATCAATAATTACCTACTGTTATTAGGAATAAATACTGGTCATTAGATTCACAGAAGATTGAAAAGTATACTATAAATTATTCGGTAACTAAACCGAATATAATTTTTTTAAACTCCAGTTTGCATTTAAAATATTCATTTACTGGATGGAAAAACAATTTTTATTGGATTTAATTCCATTGATTTTATTTAGTATTTTTTTTTAGTTGACCCCTTTATAATTACTATTAATCTTATCTCAAAGTATTATTTAATTTTAAACAAATATTTATATTTAATTAAAGAACAGTATTAATAGTACATGATGTCGTAGATGAGTACCAAAAGCAAGTGAAATGAACATGGAAATGAATTTCCCATCATTCAAGTTCTAGGTCACGCAAATATTCCTGAAAATCAATTAATTTATAATTAATTATTAGATTGTAATTCGTTATTAAAATATAATTACAATAATGCAAGTGATAATTAAAAGATTTAAATGTAAATAAAAATTTAAACCAGTCTTGAATCTTTCCTTAGTCCTCAATTTACGGTTACAATGTTGTCTCTGATGGATTTTCCAGATTAAATTTCTCGTCTTAATATAGTAAAGGGATAACGAAAAAAAAATAATAAAAAAAAAGAAAAGAAAGAGAAAAAAGAGGGTCTAGAGCCAAGTGAAAGCAATAAAGTTTTTAGTTTTTCCACTGGGAGCCCCAAACTGTTCTTAACTCTTTACGACCCTAAATCCAAGGGAACTGACCGATCGTTTGATTAAAAAAGACTTTTAGAAGCTACTGTCAATTTAGTTCCATATTCCAAAATTTTATTTATTTTTAGTTGATAATCTATTCATGGAAATGCTGAAGTTTGTAATTCAAATAAAAAATTCATTGGAAGCTGGGTGAAATTGTATTGTACACACAAAATCATGAAATAAACTATTTAGACTACTATATAGAACTAATACATGTATTATATTTATGGAACTCTAATGGAACCTTCATTAACAAACCAAGTTATAAGTTAGGAAATGATAAGAATACATCACAAGAATACTCTTTATATATATGATAATGTTTATGAATATATTTATATTAATATGTTTAAGGTCTGAATCTTATATGTCTTAACTAATATTTTAAATATTACGCGCAATTAACCAACCAAAGGAAATTCTTCTGGAGTATGTCAAGTTTTACTGTAAACAACTTTGAACTAACTTGCCATTGTTATAATTTTGTAATACAAATCATTTGCTGGGTTTTTTAAAACTGAAAACAGATGTGATTTTATAAATTAATTAAAAAGTAAAATTAGAGAAAATAAATTTTAAAATACTGGTACAAATTATAGAAGATATAGCCGTTTAAAGTTTTTGTTTTGCATTCAGGTATTAATTTACAACTGTCAATGGTATATTGACGATTAGTCCGGCAATAATACGAAATTATGGAAAGCCAGACATGGGATGTGCAATGTTTTCCAATACAAATGGGAAAGTACTGTTAACGCTAGCATAGTTACATATTATAAATTTCTTACCGTATTAATGAAATTATTTTTCGTCCTTCGAATATGTTATTTTGTTCTTAGCATTGGATTATTAAATCCAAGATAGTGTCTCTTCCATATTACAACATTCAAGCGTACGTCAAATTCCCCAGCTCAGAATTGCCTACACTAATAAACCTTTCTAGATTCATCGTACTATCTTGTTAACTCGAAGTTATCACCTTCCCTAATGTGATGAGGTAAGGTTTCTCCCTAAGTTGTAATGGGAGAGGAAGGAGTAATCCTTAATGCAGTCGTATAGCTTAATCTATAATGGGTGTATAAATTAAACGCCACCGTTGTCATTTAAACATGTTCTTAAGATTCCTTACCTTGTATAACAAGAATATTTAAGATTAAGAAAATTATTCTAATAATTTATAACCACTTATCGATGTGGAACCAAAGATAAGGAGGCGAATACTTAGATCTTGTAACACTATCCAGGACATTTTGAGTAAAAGCGTCGTTTTTAAACGAATAGAGTGTGTAGACATTCGAAAGAAAATAAAACGAGGTAAATATATTTCAGAGAAGGCTTGATGTTTCTACATCGCCAGCTCATTCATTAGGTGCTGAAATATAACTGTTTTGATATACGTGTGATATACTGGAGATGCAAGTGTGGCATAATACTTAAACAGGGAAACTTAAAATCTTACTGTCACATTTGTAACATGTTAAGGAGTGCGATATGTGTCCTTTGAACAAAATTCGTTTCTTCTCCATCATACGTTTTATATTCCAAACCCATTTTCATTCTTTCTAAATTAATCAGACCTTTAGAAAGATTAATTTATGGCCACTCTTTTAAATCTTTTTCAATCAGGTTTTCACTCTGGTAACCAACCGATTCTGAGGAGTGTGGGAGGGTTGAGTTTTCATTCCGTGGAGCCACCTTAAGATAAGAATTAGCCTGCCTAGATCAGAATCTTACTGGCGCCAGTTTCGTGGTTGCTAAGGTGACACCTCAACTCCCTCGGCTACATCCCATCACTATCAATCTTTTAGAATGATTTGGTGCCTTCCTATCCCACCACTCACTTACAATAGTTATCCGTGATTAATTTCTTTCAAATCCTCTCTTCCTCTCATATAGTGTTCCAAAGGTACCAACTTCCAATCAAGAAACATTATTTAATGCAACCAACCATTCCTTTGACATCAATTAATTACCCGATTCTGTCCATCACTTTCAACACCATCTTTATAATAATCTAAAAATTTATTTTTATTTTCAACCTGCCTATCTCATTAAAGCTTCTCGTGAACTGCAGGGTGATATTCTTATGATATTAGACTTTGTCATGAAAAAAATGGCTGCTGAATACAGAAACAACTAAGGGTATATTCATCGATTGCAAATCCCTCTGCTGTTCCTTCCTTATTATCATTTAATTTTTTTCAATAGTAATTTTATTTCCATCCATAACTCTGTCAAAACATAGCAGTCATCATCGACTACTGGAAGACCTGAAGTAATCATGTATCCATAATATCCAGAAAATCATTTATTATCTACTATTATATCAATTATTCATAGGTTTCACCAATCCTTGCCTTTAAAAACTGTTCAGTTACTTGTTTTCTATCTTATTATCCTCCACTTTGATAACGGCTGCCTGGTGTATGTAGGACTCACTGATAAACTTGAAGATAAATTAAAATACCTCAAGCTTTCTTTGTTTTGAAGAGAAATTATAGCTTTTAACCTCCAAAATTTTTTGAGATTCAGTTTGTCAAAACTAAAATTTTTTTTCTCCAAATCCTGAGACATTGTGAGTATGATCCGAATATATCTGCCCGTGATTTGAGCTTGACCGACATATTTTACAACGAATTTATTCAATACCTGAGTAATTTTGTCTTTGTTTCATATCAAGTATCCCTCTCGTCCATAAATTGAATTAAACACTGTCGACATGTTTCCTAAAATCAATGTTTACATGTGAAAGTCAACAGACTGACAAATTGAAAGCCATTCAGTTAAAACATTGCTTGTATTATTTAACCTATGGGTCTTTTCAATCCTGAGAAGTGATATTTGAAACCGATGTGTATATTTACACTTCGAACGTGTTAACAAATTTTTCATGTCTCGACTGTCGGAAAATAAGAGGTACAACAGTTGCAGATTGCTAAAAAAGTTTTGAATTTTTTATAAATAGGACCTGTTCTGTTTTCATATCCATTAAGTTAATAAAGTTTCAAAATTGAATATATTTAATTGCATTAATATTAGAATAACTGAGACAAAAAAAATGTCGCGGTTGATAAGGTATACTGAATTTAAAATTTCTTTTTATTAATCTTTATATTGAAAAATTAAAGAAACCCGTTTCTGGCTGTTATTAACGAGATGAAACCGTTTTATGGTTTTTCATCATGAATTATTTCAATCTTCCTTTCAGCTAAATTATTAAACAGCTATTTTAATTAGGCTATTGTGATGGTGTGGTATATTTTGCGATGCTACTTCTATATATGGTCTAACTAGTCTCCCGCCAATTTACTAAAGTTAAAAAAATAAATAAATAATTTTATATGATGTTTTCCCGATTGCAGGGACATCAAAAAATCATTCTTTCATGTTATAAGTTAATTCACCATATCTTTGTGACTAGACCTCAAGTAGAAAAATGAGAAATAGTGGGTATTTGGTATATGTTCCAATTTATAAATATAAAATATTTGTATAGGTTAATTAATGGCTAAAAAAAAATTAATGATCAATGTTTTCATTTCTTTAATTATGCAGCCGAATTAAGGCTATTAATAATTAATTAAGGGCTAGAGCATTGGTCCCAATCGGTGATTTACGCAAATATATGCTCTGTATTTTTGGACTTATTGTTATAACTATTTTAAAAATCATGTTAATTGTTGTGTTGTAGCTCAAATCTTAAAATAGGAACAGGTAGAGATTTTTTTTTACATCCTAATTGAATTGAAATATTTATTATTCCTCATTGATTGCTTTGTAATGATTTCTTATATTTTATAAATCCACGATAAGGTTAAAATTTATTTAATGGAATGTTATTTAATGGATAGTATGTTTGAAATTATATCTATTTAATACAGCCCATATCATGTTACACTCAGTAATTCAATCTTCCCTTTCTATAACAAGTTTCATAATTTAATTTGTAATGCAAAACCAAACTGAAAGCAGAGATTTCATTTCAGTTTAAAAATATCTATCGAGTGCAAAATCAGTATGGATTCTCCCCATTTTTATTCAATGAATAGTTAGCTATTTTTAAATATCAATGTATTTGTTCTGAATTAAAATCTATGTGATTTTTTAAAATATAGAGAGACGTAAAAGGAAAAGAGGCTTGTCTAAGCAAAAGATATAGATTTTATCACATAAAATTGATACCTGACCATTTTTACACATATTTTAGGCAAAGGTCCAAATCGATTCTGAGAAAAAAAAAATGTTTCCACACTTTACACGAATACAAAGCTTATATTTTTAAAATTATTAACTTTTTTTTCTAATTAGGAATTTATACACTTTATTTTAGTTCTTTGTTATTTTTGTCATTCAAACAACGATCCAATATGAAGTTCTAAAAATAGAAATATTTAAAATCAACAGTTTTGGAATTAACATAAACTTAATATCAACAAATCATCCACTTCACTAATTTATAACAGTCAACAAATCTAAAATGTTTTGAGATTAAGCCCAAATTTTCTAGTTATTTTTTAACTTACAATTGAATATAATATATAATATAATATAATTGAAAAACTGAATATAAGTCCATTTTTTTAATACTTTATTCTTTTTATTTTCCATTAGTGCTCTCCTCTAAAAATATATTTTTTCGATTAAAAATCATTCTTATTTCCAGTGATTATTGACATTTTAATGTATTTTATTATATTTATAAATTACCTTTTAAATCGTACTTTTTCTTTGTGTCCATCTTTGTATCCAAATTTTAGTTCACTGAGCCTTGAATCGTTATT
This sequence comes from Halyomorpha halys, assembly GCF_000696795.3. Lineage (NCBI taxonomy): Eukaryota > Metazoa > Arthropoda > Insecta > Hemiptera > Pentatomidae > Halyomorpha > Halyomorpha halys. The sequence continues at coordinate 156,689 of NW_027109899.1, forward strand.
ACTTTGGGAATTTGTTAATTCCGTTTCTCTATGCTATGTATTAATTTTAATTTATTGCCTTACTAATTAAAAATATATTTTATTTATTGTATTCTTATAATGCTGTCCAATTTCTCCAATATCAGTTTTAAAATTACTTACATATTTTTTTTATATATAAATAGATTATATATTTTTTTCCAATACTTACATCTACTGATTTGTCTAAAGTATGTTTTTATAATTTTTAAAAAGCGTTGATAATAAAAAAAATATCTGACTGAGTCTACTCAGTGGGTTAAATGTTAAAATCAGCATTATATCTTTATCGCCTTAATCTCAAACTCTGAAAAATTGTGATAGATTTGTTTTACTTCACTTTCTCATAGAAACCTTCAAAATAAAACTCCATAAAAATATAAAAAAAGGCTTTAGCCTTGAATAATAATTTATAATTAGGTTGTGAAAACTATTTTAATAAAATATAATGAGATATAATAATAAAAATTGAAAATTGTCTTGTTGACTACCTCTAAGCTACCTCCACCATAAATTAGCTTCAGATTCATACATGGTCTTTGAATATTTAAACAATCTGTACTAGTAGATTCAAAGGGTCCTTTGAAGATATTGCGGCATTGAGCAGTAACTGAGCGTGTTATTAGTAGCTTTGTCAGGGCATCATGTTTATTATCAGGTTGAGGGTAGGAGGTGCATTCGGTATTCAGATCCTGTAGTCGCCCTGCTCCATGCAAATGCCATCTTCTTTCTCAACTTGCCACTCTATTGGATTCCTTTCATATAACTGCTTTTCACTAGTGGATTCTGTCTCTTAACACTCTATTATTCACCGTAGTTTCTTATAATTTTGAAAAAGTCACTGATATTGATTCATCCGTGTATTTAATAACAAAATTATGATTGAACATGCCAAAATAGTTTTATAAAAAACAGATCTTTCATATTGTAGTATAGTAAAACTAATTATTGTCAAAATTGCGAATTTCAATGATCAGTTGATTCTGTTACTGCTTGTATTAAATAAAGATTATTTTTGATTGAAGAAAGATATTTCCCCAGAATTAATTTGTAGTTTAATTTAGTATTAATAGAATAGCAACTATAAAATAAATGACAGTTAATTAAGACTCTAAGGGGAACACAGTGCAAAGCCTTGCCTCTCTTGTGTGGAAGGCAAGGCAAGGCTCCAAGGGATTAAAAGATCTATCATCAAAGTCTCTATATAGTATATACTAAGGTCCAAAGTCCAACCAATAGATAGCGGTAAATCTCAATGCTACTTTGTCATATAGATGTTAAATAATTTTTTTTTCAGATCAAAGAAAATATTCTTTCAAAAATTGATTTAATTCTCTAACTATAATTACAATACTTATTATAATACTATAATTTTCTACTTTATTTTCCCTTAACTATGCGTGGCGCTGATTGGAATCAAAGGGGCTCAAGAAATAAAAAAAAATAAACAAGTCGTTTATGGTATCTTCGAATCAATTAAAAACAAAACAAAAATGCATTGAGTAGGGATTGTGAAATAAATGATTTGATCATTACAGCTATATTGGATCGGAATTAAAAAATAATAATTCCTATACCTGAGCCGTTTTTTTTCAGACTTTATGAAAAAATATTTGAAGAAAATCGAACGGCGCATTGGGTAGTGCGTAAATAGCGTAACTAACAACGGAATTCTGAACTTTCCTAATAATGGTCATATGAATATATTGAAAAGGGCCACACTTATTATCGGTAAATTGGGTCCAATAATTTATTATTTATAAAATAATTTGAATTTAAAGTCAGGAACAGTTTAAATTGTGGTATAAAGTACAATAGAATGTTAGCATTATGTCCAAGGAATGGCATTGAAAAATACTAATGTTAGGAATTAATTAATAATAATAATAAAGGCTTAACAAACCCGAAGGTTCGATGCCGATACCACCAAACGCTCTCTGCATACATCCTTCCAGTGATGCCCCTCCAAACCCAATTCCATTAAAGCTGTTTTAACGCAATCCTCCCATCTACGTTTTCGGTCTACCCCTCGGACAGTGTTTATCACCATTTTCGGGATCCGCTCATTACTAAGCCTTACAACCTTACATGTCCATCTTATACGCCGCAATGCTATAACTTGAATTATATTTACCGGGTGTAGGTCCCTTAATTCAGCGTTGCGTAATCTTCTAAATTTTCCCGGCAATTCATCCTTTTTCGGTCCGAATATTTTGCGTAATATTTTATTTTCGAAAACCCTAAGACGCTGTTCATCCCTTAGTGTAAGAGGTCACGCCTCACATCCATAAAGAACAGTGGGAAGGATAATGGTTTTGTAAATTCTTTTTACAATTTTTAAGTTTTTCGATAGAAGGCGGGAGCTAAGCAGTTTCGAAATTGAAAAATAACAAGCATTTCCCGCCTTCAACCTAGCTTTTATTTCCTCATCAATTTCGTTTTTTCTAGCTACCATAGAACCTAAATAATTAAACCTATCTACTTGTTCAATTTCAATTTCCTCTAATATCTATATCATCGAAATTGCTCGCCTTCCTACTGCTAACCATGTATTTTGTTTTATCCGTATTTATTTCAAGACTTAGTTCCTTGCTGGGCTTTATTAGCGTCGTTGTATTTAGTTCTATTGATTCTTTGTCATCACCCAATAATACCAAATCATCTGCATACCCAAGCACCGGTATTTTACCACCCAAAGTTAAACCTTTATCTGAATTCATCAGACTTTTAATGACGTATTCCAATGCTAGATTAAATAAGATAGGTGATGAAGCATCACATTGTTTTAAACCCGACCGGACTGGAATTTCACAGAATGCTTACCGATTCGTACCTTATTATACGTTTCGGGCATGCACATCCGTACGAGATTTACTAACTTCTTTGGTATTCCCTGTTCAATCAGAATATTATACAGCTTCTGGTGGTCAATAGGATCGTATGCCTTTTGGAAATCTATACAAAGCTGATGAACTACCCCGTTGTATTAAAAGATTTGCCGTAATGAAAAAATTTGATCAATAGTTGAACGATTTCGTCTAAAATCACATTGGTAGTCTGCGATAATTTCTTCAGCGTATTCCGTGATTCGACTAGTTAAGATTAGCATAAATATTTTATAACATACAGGAAGAAGCGAAATTCCTCGATATAGGAATTAATTATTATGATGTAATTTTTTTTAAAGCAACTAATGATAAATATACGCCATTTAAATTAAGATGGGTTATGTGGTCAACATCAAAGCTCAACCTAAGTTTCTTCTCAATCCATAGTAGCTTCATAAAAGAACTTTATAGTGACTTGGTGTGAGGGTTTTCTAACTTGAAAAAACAAGAAAATTTTTTTTGTAA
>NW_027109899.1:160159-163202 GCF_000696795.3 Halyomorpha halys
CTTTCTTTCATTTTTGTTCTTATGAAAGCTATGATAGGATAAAGGAACTATGAAAAGTGATTCACTATCTTATGACGTGTGGAGCCGCATATCCGATTTTTCGATAAGGGCGTAGAGCGAGATGGACCGGGTGACTGGAGACAAATAAGAAGTAATAACGGCCAAGTTTGGAACCAGCCCAGGGAAATTTATCAATAGCTCTCCTCCCTGCTGTCCCAACTAAAACCAGGAGGGGTTACTACAACGAAAGGACTTTTTTCTCTTTACATTCGGAAGGACGCAGCTTATTCTGAGGATTTTTGGAAATTTAATATAAGTATGGTACTTTAAATGATGATGTAGTCCTTCAGACATACGGTATCTTCTAGAATGTTTTCTCCTAAATACAACAATGTATTAGAGATGAACCTAAATGTACTAAAACCAAAACATTAATTAGTAGTTGAAATTGTCACACTAATTTGGATAACAAGCTATATATAACAGTTACGCTATTCTTTATTTTAAGAATCGATATTTTATAATGATTCTATTTAATAACTAATGGAGATAAATGGAGGAATAGAGACAGCAGCTTAGACTGGAAAATGGAAGAAAGTACTAGTTCATTCTTTGAACAGATAATCCAAAATTAATTAAAAAAATATTTTCTTTAACTCATCTCAATGTAATGCAGAGAAAACTTACTTAATAATTTGAAAATGTTAGAGTTGAACTCCAAACATTCGTTATATTTAGCTATATTTTTTTCTTTTTGTATTGAATCGGATATAATATATATTTTGTCAAGAATTAATGTCGAGGGACGAGGATGTAAATTTTTAGAATATGTAATTTTTTAGTTCACTCTTAACTTTGCTCCATTTTATTTATTCACTGTTAAGAGAGTATTTTCTCGCCCATTTAACACAGTAATTAAAGCAATCGGGAAAAGTTCAGAAGGGGACCTAATCGGTATTCATTAAGTCATCTTAACGAGAACTTTTCAGACTCGGCGTCCAATACTTTTTTATTCCATAATTTATTAACAATATTGATCACGTTAAACAATTAATTATTTGAGTGTTGGGCTGAAATTGGCATAGACGCTAAAATAAATTATATTTCCGTTATCTTTATGTATTTTGTTATTAAAACAATTGCACATAAAGAGTGAACAGCCAATTACATCAGGAATTACAAATAGGGCCAAAGAGAATTACATCAAAAAAAGGTATATGATGTTCCACTTCCTGTACGTAAATTTAAAGGAGCAGTGACCTTCATCTTGGGAAACCCAACCACAATCCGAAGACTGAAGTCCATGTTGCTGCTGGACATCCTATTATAAGTTATATGTTTATTGGTTATGTTATTGTCACTCTAAAATTTTATTTTATCTTAATTTTTTTTCTTCTTCATCTTTTTCTTTAATCCACTTTCTTTTTTTCCCCATTAGAAGTCAATTATTTATTTTGTTAAATCCATAAATGTCATTGTTTTTGTTATTTACTTTACTTTTATCTTATATTAAGAATTATTATTTTAATCTATTTATTTTATTTTTTTAAATTTATAACGTTGTATATAGTTAGGGGTGTCTTTTGTAAGAGACTGTATTCCCCAATAATCTCTTCTTAAAAAAAAAAATGTTAGGCCTTCTTACATTAACCATGTTAGGCCCACCAATGCAATTATGTAGTAATTGGAAGAAAAGACAGATGAGGTATAAGTAATCAGAACTAAAGATAGGAAAAAGAGCTATGATAAAATTAAAAAATGTAAGAATTTTATGGTCGTATCTGTGGAATTATGTTGTTTATGTTTATAGAGGATGGCTAGAAATACATCTATGGAGGTAGCCATTCCTCTGTCTCTTGGCGGATGATTTATCCCAACTAGCAGTTAACTACTGTACGTGAAGAAAGATGGCGGGCAGAGGGGACGGAGGGGAAATAAAAAATACAAAAATCCGCACGTTTCTCAAAGAGTTGCGTCCAATGGGAGGTATTTATTGGGCCCAGCGATCCTATCGGGGATCCCAGTGCGGGCTGTAATTAAAGCTGTGGATCTCGTAAACAGTTTCAACATGTTAATACATTGCTCGGGAAATTTATCCGTCAACTGTCGGGGTCAATCGCATCTCTCTGAAATTTATTGGCCGGCATTGCGAAATAAATTGAGCTCGGTACGTCAAAGTGGTCTTTGACCTCACAAAGCTAGCTGCACAGCTAAGTTAGCTAATAGCTAGCCATAAAAAAATGTTAAAAGAGTTTTGGCAATTTAACTCTTATTTATTCCTTCTAAGACTGTGATAACAAGATTTATAATATCATCACGTTTTGGATGAAAATGTGAAAACATGTAGGAATCAGGAAATAAAACGAAAATATTTAGGTTAAGTTGATGAAGCCAATGTTATTTATTTATAACTAGCTGATTCGGCAATGCTTCGCAATTCCTGTATTTGAGGGTGTACACGGATTTAATGAACAATTGATAGTTTGTTATAAATTATTGTATTTAGTTAAAATACAAAAACATTTACGTATATCTAGTAATAAACATTTACGTAATTTAGTAATATAAATTAAACCAATAAATGTGATGAGGAACGAAAATGAAATTTTTAGTATTGGTAAGACCAACAGATATATCAAAATTAGTGAAACGAAGTTGATATTCGTTTTTAGCACCTCAAGAAACGAATTTACTTCAAAAGTTTTCGAAAAAATCATAATTCTTTTGGACAAATAAAAAAAATAGAAATTACTTCAACACTAATCAACTATTCTACACAAAAACTGGGCTGTGGTTTAGAGCTCTATAAACTGCACCAAAGAGCACAAACAAATTAGAACCTGAGATATAAAATAAAACCTTAACATAATGCTTATACTTTCTAAGCTACAAACCAAAAGTGCATAACTTTTTCCTACTTGAGAAAGCGGGGTTTTCATTATCCTTAAATCTTCCCATGGGGAAAGGGAACATTTTGAAAAAAAAAACAGCACATATTGTAAATCGGTCCAATAATTTAGAAGTTTATTGTGGGCAAAGATTC
>NW_027109899.1:163368-176522 GCF_000696795.3 Halyomorpha halys
CTGTTATTTAAACAAAATTTTAGTTTATTCAAAAAACATATTCCAGGTATTCAATAATATTTACATACAAAAAAAAGTGCTCACTGATGTTAAATAAATAAAAATAAATGTTAATTGATGAGAATAATGTCAGTCATTTGGAGTAATTGCACAGTAACTGCATTAAACATAAGTATAGTTCTCTTAACGGTTTTTATTAATTTAAATTTTTTAACGTATATTATTGAGTAAATTTTTTTGAAAATAATCTTCAAGTATTTGTTAATTCTATTTTATAATTAATAAATTGATTTTAATAACTCTGTGAATAAAAATGATTCATTATTTACCTCTCTACAACGAATGTAGCGGTATTAGTGGCTATTTTGTGAATAAAAGGTTTTGCTATCTACCAGTGCATGAACTAATTCCACGCTGCAGAAGAGGCAGAATTGTGAAATTGTTAATTAATTACTGACAATTTTATAATTTAGTTATAATAATGTATTTTGTCAAGCGTGATTTAGGCACAGATGTATAAGAAAACCTCTTACTCACGAAATTGTCACTCAAATAAGTTAATTTCATGGGCCAGATAGAATCAGATATAAAGAGAGAACCAAAAAAATTAAAATTAAAAATAGATTAAAATTAATAGAAAACTTAAATATATGTATATGTTACATATTCTATATAATTTACAAGAAATCTCCGGTTTCCGAGACGACAAGGATCTCGCATAGTGGTGTTGAGATGTCATTAAACCTGTAAAGAATTTTTATATTTTATTGAATATTCAATGAAATAAAATATTTTACAATTTTTAGTTTTATAGCTGTCACATAATGTTAATTATACAGATTAAATTGAGCAGAAAATTACATATCAGCAAAGCCCAGAATTAGTTTGTTGAAGAGTTAGTTGAAGATATTTTGTATGCATCTGAATAGAATCTGGTTGATTTTGTAATAAATAAATCAATAGAGTCATTTATTGAAATTTTAGGGGCTTAAAAGAGAACTATTCAGCCATCGGACCTGTCTCATTTCCTAAATTCTTGTAATTAATAAAAAATAAAGTTTTTACTGAACATGTTATTCATGGTTTAAAGGTATTAAGGATGGCTAATTTCTTGCTTACTTTAATGATACAATTATTTTGGGCAACTACATTGGTCTGAATTTAGGATGCAATTACTCCGTTCATTCACCTTCCCAATGACTGGCACCGCGGTCGTTTACGTCGCTATTCCAACTTCCTAGAAGCAACTCAATTAACCAAAGGAAATTAACACTACACTTTAAAGACCCTAAAAGCTGTTTTATTTTTATGTCAGTATTGGGGAGGAGACACAGTTTTACTGAGGTTTTTACTAAAATATGTACCAACTGTGTTAAATATATTAATATGTAAGGACATATAAACTCTGAACGAATATAGTTTTAAGGGATTATTTTTATAAATACATTTTCAAATATGTCAAAATATATCTAATAAATTATAGAACTAGAGGATTTTCTTTTATGCCATATTTTTATTTTTAACGAAATAAGCAGAAATAAATAAACGAAACATGAAAACCAAAGTAAATGTAAATACATTTTTTTGGAAATAAAAATAAAGAAATAAATATAATGCAGAGTTAAAATAACTCGAGCACAACCTCCAAAAAGTATTGAAACACAAATACAACTTGTCATTCAAATTAATTATTAAAAACGTTCAAATATAAAATTATATTTCTTTTTTAACGTTCTCAAAAATTATTAATCTGCTTATTTATAAAACTAAAATAAACATTTGGCTATTTTTTATTTTCAATGACCGCAGAAAGTCAGATTGAATTATAATTTTTTGCTTTATTTGTTTTTTATTATTAATTTGTATTATTTATTAGTAATTTGCAGATGCACTACAAAGTTGGAAACGGATAGATAGTTGTTGATCGGCATTCAATTTTTTGTGCCATATAATATATGTAATATATCTATATTATAATATATATTGCATTATTATTTTTTGTCTTTATTTGTTTATTATTATTAATTTTTTTGTTAGATGCACTACAAAGTTGGAAACGGATAGATAGTTGTTGATCGGCATTCAATTTTTTGTGCCATATAATATATGTAATATATTTATATTATACGTATAATACGGTCTACCTCACGACAGGTAGTCCATATTTTAAAAACAGAATGTGGATAAATAGAAAAATACAGAACCAGCAGGTGTTACATATTTAGAAACTGGTCAACAATTTGTCTCCATTGAATTAAAATTTTAACAGACATATTACGTTTATAATCAAACAGTTTTGTATCACTCTAATGTTATGAGCTGCTAAAAATAAATAAAAACTATTGTTTTTTAAAATAATTGTGTGTAATCTTCGAGGATTGAATCCTGAATAACTAAATTAATGTATTAGAATCATCCTGTAATTACTTTGTTGGTCATTTTTGAAATGTGTCGTGCTAAAAAATGTTTTAAGCAACTAAAGTTTGTTAAAATATTTTTGGTAACCTCAGTTTAATTCAACTCTTATTACTAAGTCAACATTATTATTTAACCTGTATACCAGCTGAGCTATAAGGTAAAATGGAAAATGTCTTATAAAATACCAATTAACAATCGAGTTTGATTATTCACTTAGTATGACTACATTAAATCGAAACATAATCTTCTTCTAAATTACTTTCTAGTTAATGTTTAAATAGAACGATTCAAAGACAGCTTACGGAGTTATCCGGTAGATTGCTCTGGTCTGTCAATTTAATCCAGCATCTTAAAACGTTACTTTAGATGTAAATGCATATATCTAAAATACTAATTATAATACTTTCTTAATTTTTAAGTTTAATCTAAATGTAAATATAGAGTTCTATTATGAGTTATTTTAAAGTTCATACATAAATTAATTTTCTCCCATGTATCATATGGAGATATATACAATTTCAGCTATTGACATAATTATAATTAAAAGTTTAAAAAATTCATTTCAAATAGAAAAAAAAAATTACTATTAATCTATATAAAATATGAAAAACAAAAATCTAGAAAGTATTAAATTACAAACAACAGATTTTCATTAAAAATAGATTTTTTTTTATGTGAGTTTGTTTTATTGTAATATTTTCAAGTTATTTAAATATGATTGTATGCTTTAATGTCTCAAATCTAGCCTATAATTAAATAAGAACCGTACATGGATAATTTAGTTTATTATGAGTAAACTAGTTTCATATGATTCCATGATATAATAATATTTTTTATTGTGATAATTATCATTGTTGATACAATAATATAAAAATCAACAATTATTGTTAAAACACCAATTACTGTCGTAGCTTTCAAGTGAAAAGGACATAAATATGTGACTGGAGTTGGATTGAGGATATGCCTCCTTCTTTTTGTCGTATTTCAATTAAATCAAAATGGTTATAATAACTGGATTGATCGATCAATGAAGAAACCACTTAATAAATCTATAAATTAGGAAAAATAAATATCATAGATTTATAGACATAAAGTTATTTGACAACAGAAATTAAACATATACCCCATATACCCATCGGTCATAATTAGGAAAAATTCATTAAAAATTCTGCACACCATCTTTGACTATACCTGGAAAAATACACAAAACTAAATAGAAAAGGAGTCACAATACGACTGTATGACAACATCAACATTAGTTAAAGGGACAGGGACGCACCAATGTTTTAGGAGAAGGTAGGTAGCGCGAAACCTTATTTCAAGAACAAAATTCATACAACACAATTGTAAAATTCTTTTAAAAAACAGGGTAGTGCACCCCGGTTTATTTGAAATCACAAAACCAACATTTCATTCTTCAGATTATGAAAACATCTTTTGTTTATAAAAACGTTTGTTACGAACATATGTTAAAAGATAATGAAGGTACGTAAATGAAGCTAAGATAGATGTCTAAGAGTAAAACATTAGGATTTAAATGAAGGGTCCACTAGAAAAAATGACCGAGCTCTATTTTTCTGCTTTTGAGCATATGATAATTTTAATTTCATGAGAGATTTTCTCAGTAGTTTTCATTACACAAGACCTATTCTAAGCTCAGGAACAATAAATATATCATATTAACAAAGTTTATTAACAGTGAATGGCGATAAATGATAAAATGTTATCATCGTTTTGAGATGTTCCCAAACACTATTATCAATGCAACTTAATTTTCTTACCTCTATCCTAAATGTTTTGATATTTGGCGTCCAGATAATACTAAAATTTAAACTCAATACAATAATTTGTCCATCTGGTGCCTACAAATATTAAAATGAAAATAAATACTATTGTGTTTTTTTTTGTTTTATTTTTTTAATTTTATATTATGTAGGAATACGTAGTTTACTCCAGTATTTCTTAAAATTGGGTAAATATGTTTGCATTTTATGGATATTTATTTATCAAATTTCAATAGATCTCAATTTTCCATCTAATTAGAGAAAGTGAGAATCGAAAAACGTTTCTTGTCTTTACCACAAATATTTGACTATGAAGATTTTTTTCAAATTATGATTTATTTTAACAATATTTGTTCGATATTGAACTTTTTTTATTTTTATATTTTACATAGCTATATTCACGAGTAACTACCGTGGATAATGTATTTGTTGACTAAATTTAATTGTATTTGACTACACAATGCCTTTCCGACGAGTAGAGTGTCAATTGTTGATTAATCTTTTCCGAATGGGATTGGGTGCCGTAACACGACCAGGTACACCTCGGGCTGTGAGAGGCAATTCCAACGCTATGTGTGGATGTGACCCGCCTGTCTTTGGAGCCGACTGAGTTTCAATTAATTCTGATTCATAGCAGCGCGGAGCATAATCTGGACCTGTCGAAGGCAAGATGTCATGATCCCGGCCTGGAATTCCGAACCACCGATTGATTAATACGCAGCCAGCTACCGCCATTTTTCTCCTTAATTGAAATTAAATGACTTCAGTATGCGAATTAATGGAGTTGTCAATTTGGGAGACCAGCCTACGAAGACTTAGCTTGAAATAATGTTATTAATAATACTCCAAATTCATCAGGTCCACTTAATAAATATGTTATATTTATAATTTAACAAAATTTTGACTGACAAAGAAATAAAAACATGAAAATAACGTTTTTTTATGAACATATTTTCCCTAAGAAACGGAATGTCATTTCATATCTATTTCAACACCTTGGTGGATTATTGGTGATGTTAAAGTCTATGAGTGTTGAGGCTTGTTCCAATCGTTAGATGCCTTCCACACCCGAGTTTAAGTCAAGACCCTTCTGAGAATATATTAAGTTACTATCAGCATGTTTACGCAAACAGATATAGGAAGCTTACAGTATGTCAAAATGCGTGGATGCAACGGGATGTCCTTGCAAGGAACACTACTTCTACTCCAACTTTCAATAAGAGATAAACTTCATTAATGACCCATCTGTTTCTTATGGTACATTTCATCCCGTAGGATGGATAAGGTTATGGTTTAATTAAATTATTTTTATTTTAAAGTTTTTATTTTCTTAATGTCAAGTTCTAACCGTTTATATGTTATTAAATACATTTCAGTTGAAGAGAGCTCTTTTTAGGTTAAGTACGAAATGAATTAAAACAAGAAGGTATCGACTCAAAGTTTTTTTATTAGTATGCCAGAAGCCTTCCATTAAATTTACATTAAATATTTTTTTCCTTTATTAACCGCCACCCGAACTATCTTCGTACGATTTACTTTATACGGTCGACTATCTCCTTTCAATATTAATTTTCTTATTTTAATCGTTAAATTATTTTCCTATGACTTAATTTTTCTATTATATATTTTTATTCGTGAAATGCACATATTATTTTATCTCCATTATTATTTTTTCGTATTTTTCGTATTTTTTGTATTATTATATTTTATTTATTTTTCATGATATAGTACATATGTATCCTTATACGATTTATGAAAGAATACTTACACCCCTAATAACCTATTTTCCGAGATTTTTTTATTTTTCAATTAAAAACTTACATCGCCTTCTAAAAAACAAAATGCTTTAGCCATTAATCAGGTCTTTTTTCACATAGGTAGTTGAGCTAGGAGGCTTTCCTAAACCATCGTATTACTCCCGTATCCAATTCATCTAGTCGATCTTAATATATTCAGTGACACTTATTGTGTGTCATATAAAATGTTTCGAAATAACCTCTCTGTCATATGTGTTATGGATTTTGTCTAAACTAGATGATCTCAGGACCTAACCTAAGACTGTCATTGAAATACTACTACCTGAAATGGGTGGTACCTTCACGAGTTTCTGTCATTCATTTTTAACTGCTGTAATAAGACTGCTTATTTAATTATTTTTTTTTTTGTTAAATAGTAGAAATTGTAATTAAATAAAAATAAAATGGTAAGATAATTTGTGTTTTTGGGTAGATGAGGTAACACGTTCCAATTGTTAGCTTCCTGGAAGCATATTTATTTTTTGAGTAAACAATTAATGTATTTTTTAATTAAATACAAAAAATATTAGTAATTAGAAAAGTACAAATTAAAAATTTATTTTAACATTTGTAAAAATAAAAACAGATAATGTATATTTTTAATCTTCTGAAATATATAAAACGGATTCCGGATTGTATTTATTTATTTTTTGTTTATTAATGTATTTTAACAAAACTAAAAAAGTGTCACTCACTTCAATAAATGCACTTGGCAACAATAAATTAATGACCTAAAAATGTCTCACATTAATCCTCAGCTGTAACTTTTAGCCTTCGGGACCAATTGAACAAATGAACCTCCATCATCAAGAGCTTTAACGAAGTTAATTAATAGAAGAGCAATCTTTAAATGACAACTCTCTTAAAATGTTCATCAGTAGCGGCTTGACATCAATCTATGATAATTGACAATTGTAGAAAATTTAATTTAATCAATTAGCCATAGCCACATGAGCTGATGTGTATTCCCTAATATAATATATTCCTATATTATACAATAGATAATATTACAATCCGTTTCAAAACCAAGTATGTGTATGATCAAGCTTATAATTTTCCCCATGATTTAAATAATTACTATTTGGTAAAAAGCATAAACGTTTGTACCTCATTTCGTTATAAACATTTTTTTTTTTTATCGAAGTTTTAAGTTTAGTTGGTAATCTTTATTAATTTATATCTCATGTTAATCAATCAGCATAAAAACTAACTTATTTATATTGAAAGATTATGTTTACAAATTCAGCAATAAAATAATGAAGAAATGTATGTTAAATAAATTATAAAGTACTGTGTAGTAATATAATAAAACTTCAGTCCGGAGATTCCAATGCATCCTCGCCACTGATATTGAGAGCGAGTGGGGACTGGCCGAGTGCTCAGAAGAACACAGACACTCGAGACCTGAGAGGCCCGATGGCATATTTACAAATCAAGCCACTATCGTTTTATCCTACGTTGGGGATGGTTTGGATTGTTGGAGCTAGGCAGGGATTGTGCCAGTGGATTACAATGGTGAGTAAGGTTTTGATAGAAGGTCGCAAATTTGGATGGTATGAAATCGAGAATAAATTGGATATTGAAGTCATTATAAAGAACAATGCTATTGTTCGGAAGACTTTAGACTGAAAGAATTGGATACGTTTGATGTTCCACGATTTAGGTGCCCACCATAGTTCAAGTTCGTAAGCCCGGATAGGCTTAAGTATGGTATTTTATATTAGTAGTTTTTTTTTTCAATAGAAAGATGAGAGTGTCTGTTTAATAGTTCATTTAACTGGCCAAAAGTTCTTGCCTTCATATATAAGTTCTCAATTTCATATGTATACTCTTATTGCAGAAGTTTGTCGGGCGGTGCGGTCAGCAAAGAACAACATAAATAAACAAAACCATATTTATTTATTTTATGCCGACGTTTCGGGGGTTGTGGCGTAGAAGATAGGCTCGCAACTTGTTGTCAGTTGCTCCAATAACATTTCTAGAGGAGAAGATCTCGAGGCCATCTTCTTTTCAGACGCCTAGGAGGATTATTAGGTAATAAAGGAGAAGCCAGGTTAGAAACAAGTGGATTTGGGTGGTTGTGAAGTTTATTATGGAAGGAACGGTATCTGGTTCTGGCCAAATCGGCAACAAATGGAACATTGAGGTCCTGATGGATGACTTGCTTTGTGACAAAATAAGGAGTATTAAGGATTTCACGAAAGATTTTGGACTGTAAGGATTGGATTCTGGAGGAATTTGATGGTTTAGTGGAGCCCCAAAGCTCAACTCCGTATGTCCAGATAGGCCTTATAATAGTCATGTAGATCAGTCTTTTGTAATGGATTGGCAATTTAGACCGTTTGTCTAGTAAATGTTGCAATAGTCGGAATCTACGAGCAGTTTCTTGTCTTTTTAGTCTTGTATGAGGATTCCATGTCAGTCATTTGTGATGTAGTCCTAAGTAACGGATCTGCTCAACAGGAATAAGTGGGGTATTATTAAAGGATACTGTAGGGTAAGAGATCATGGGTTTACGTCGAAGGGTAAATGTGATTTGGTGGGATTTATTGGAATTAATTTTAATCCTCCAATTTTGGCACCATTCTTCAAGGGTGGTGATGTGGGATTGGAGAGTTTGGGATACAATGTAAGGATCATTGTTCACTGACAATATACATGTGTTATCGGTATACGTGGTGAGGATAGTGTTAGGATGGGTTGGAATGCCAGCTGTGAAAACTGTATAAAGGGTAGGTCCAAGGATACTACCTTGAGGTACACCAGCAGACTGACGGAATAGGGATGAATAAGCGCCGTTGTAATTTACTTGAAATAATCTGTCGGAGAGATAAGAACGGATAATGAGGAAGTTTGTAGGGAGTAGGAATTTACGGATCTTGTATAGCAGTCCTGGGTGTCAGACTCGATCAGAAGCCTGTTCTACATCAAGAAAGACTCCCGAGCAGTACATGCCGCGCTCCAATGAAGACGAGACAACATCAACCACACGATGGCTGGATAGTGGAGTGGTATACTCGGAAACCAAACTGGTGTTCGGGAATTATGTGGTTGGAATCAAGGATAGGGTACAGGCGTCTTATGATGGGTTTCTCAAAGATTTTGCCCATGATAGGTAACAAAGGGATAGGGCGGTAGGTGGATGGGTATTCAGGCGGTTTTGAGGTTTGGGAATCATTTTGATTATGGATAATTTCCATGAATCGATATTTAAAATTATAATTATGATTTTATGGAAGTTATCCTCTCATCTGAAAGGCTCATATATAGTTTAAGTGAAATAAAAGAAAAATTAATTATGTAATAACTACGGTGACGAAAAACATTATCACATTAACTACCTTTTATTTAGTTGTTTTTTCGGCAATTTCCATTAACATCTAAAACATTTTATGTTGAATATTAATATTTCTTAAATCGTTGACTTTTAAACGATACGTCTATATTTATACTTTTTTTTTTTCTTTTTTTTTTCACGGAACGGCCTTTCAAGACCAAGCGAATATCATTACTTTTTCCTTCTCAGTTACTCACTTCTTCTCTTCCAGTATCTTCTCGTTATATTTATACTCTTATTCCCAAAAATGTTTTTTATAATCTGGAAAAATATTTATCCTCTTATTTCCTTAAGTTAATCAACACATCCTTTGATAGTTTTTATTTATCTATTTTTGATTAATATATATAGTATGGTTTCTATAATATATACAAATTAAATATTAAAATTTAAAATGGTTAAATATTTCATTCAAACAAAATTAATGGAAGAAGCCATTTCAAAAATTTGGTATTTAAGTACTTTCAAACTATCTTAATTGGAGCAAGACTTAGCTTAAATTAAAGACGTTTTTGAGAAAATAAAAAAAAAATGTAAAAAATCTATTATAAATAGTTAAACTTCCGGTCAGTTGATTTTATTGAGAAAGTTGCTGTCACACCCCATGTTTTACAGATTTAATTTGAGACACACATGCACACACCATTCTGCGAATCTTGGCTGTTTGGACTCAAACCTCAAAAACCTTTTTGTCGATAACTGAAAAAAATAAATAAAATGTTATTTCAAATTAAGTATTTGGTAAGTGTAGTTATAGTCATTAGTTGATCAAGGGCACTAAAATACATTTTTTTAAATTAACTGATGTAAATTACTTTGTTATAAAACGCAAATGTTTTGTTGCTAAAATGTATAATCGAGTTATAAAGTATTTGGTACTGTAATTTTAAGACGGAAATTTTAAACAAATTATTTTTATTTTTGAAAAAAAAACATTCACTATAGTTGAAAGTAGGTGATCCTTTCTTAAATTATTTACTGATATTTATTGTATTTTTTCAAATGTTTGATCTTGCCAGAACGCTTGATTTTATCTCCGAGAATCAATCAAAAGGCTGGAACTCACTTCTGATCTTACTGTTTATAACTACAAATTAATAAATAAAATTCCAATCAAATGGTTATTCAGCAGTAATAAAAATAAAATGACAAGTTATTTTTTGTTTTCTTTTATATATATATAGACACTATATATATCTTATAACAGCCTATGGGCCAAGCTATGTAAAATCTCTTCAGGGTTCAAACATAAATATGGAACGGAGTGATATAAAAATAGTCAAATTAAAAAAAAAAAATCACATTAGGGGAAATGACAAAAGAAAAAAAAATAGATAAAAATAAATTGTTGTGTTTATGCTATTAAAAAAAAAGCTTTTCTCATAATATTAATTTTCCTTATTTAATTGTATAATAATTTTATTTTTTTAACCTTCCCTAAAATGATACATCAAATATTAGTGAAAGATATTTGATTCGGACAGGAAATGTGCTATGGTAAAAATCTAAGTTAGTATTATTTTAAATATAAACAACTTTTATTATTAGTGGAATTAAGATCCGTTAAAATAATTATAGATCTTAAAATGTTAAAAATGATCGTAAAGTGTTAAATGTATCTTAAAATGTTTAATATAGTGTGGATGAAAATTGACTTAAAATATTGATAACTCAATAAAATATTCATCAATCAACTCATAAGGTATTCAAAGAACCAATTATTAATAACATAGAGCCAACTGAAACATTTTTCATTACATCCTTGCCATTGTGTTGAGCCCTTTAGTGCTTGAGGTGACTGGTGACATATATCCACTGATTAAAGCCATTTCCCATAGTAGGCCCGTTAGGGAGACTACCCTTGCGGAAGGGCTGCGGGACCTGGAGCGATAAGGTGCCGGATGAGAGAGCTCGAAGACAATGCCCGGCCGGACGATGTAATTACAGCATAGTGGAGGGGGGGCCACCCAGAGGTAAACACCACCTTACAGACACGCGCGGCAGTCATGGCAGTCATCCTCCAGCTGTCTAGTCCCTAACGAGCGTCTTACTTAGCTGTCAGCCGTATGTTGTTTCATGTGTGGTTTCCTCTTTCTCGGAAATCAAAATAATTTCTAAAAAATCGGAAAAAAAAAACCTTAAGAGGATGCTCTATTAATTTTTGTTTCAAAATATGACATTTTTATAAAAAACATTACTATTTAACAACGTGCTGCGCTCTCTGAAACATTTATTTACAAAAAGACTACCTGAGTTTTGTTCATTTTTTTCATAACTCTTTGAGGAAATAATCTACCATTAGACTATGTTTTATATTTTTGCCTCATCTATTCTCATAATTAGCATTTTCATTCATAAATTATATCATTGATTTTTTAAAATAACTTTGAACGACTAACTCAATGCACATTCGAATCCATCCTAAGATTCGCAAACTGTGGGCAAGAGTGTTACCACCATGACGTTTGCAACGTAACAATCAATAATCATCAATAGTAATAATCATAGAAATTTTCATTTTAATTGCTTAAATGTACCGGTGTGGTATCATTGAGTGTTCTCCACCTTTATTATATTTGTTCTTATTGCCTATTTGCTGGTTTTCATATGTTTAAAGTTGTAAATTTAAGAAATAAAACATCTCCCTTTTTCTTCCTCTTTGTGCAATTTAGGTTGCGGAGGGGCCTATTTTCTAAAAGAAATCTTCCGGGCCGCCTATAGCTCAGGTGGTTAAGGCGCAGTTCTTTGCCACCTGGGAACTTAAGCGGCGCCGGTTCGAATCTGGGCTGTGGTGTTGACCTTTTAGACCTTAGCAGTGGCGGTCCCACGTAACGATAGCTTGACCCCTAACCATGGTTAGAATAGATAACCTCCCTCCCTCCCTCCATATGTCAGAAATAACTAGAGAAGCGGTCATAAAAAAAAGTAAATAATTCTCATAAACACTATTCTTAGTCTTCCTCGTTCATCATAGCTTGATTCATCATTTTGTTGTTACTACTGATGGATAACATTTTATTATTATTATTATTATTATTTAGAACTTTATTGATTAATTTGCAGTTAAAAACAAGATGATGATGAATATGAAACCAGAAAGTTTATGGTAGCCCAGCATTTTTCTTAAAAAAAGCCCTTGAAAAATAGACCTTCAATAACTTTTGGTATCATATTTAATGAAATTTAGGGCGTTGACATCTTTTCTTAGAGTTTTTTCAATATTCTGTTTTTCTATTTCCTCCTGGCTTTTATTACCATTGACATTGAATCGAGGGATTACATGCTCGTCTTCCTTAAAGAACTCGTCAAAGTCAGCCTTCCGTCTGTCGAGGATTCCTTCAAAAAGTCCTTAGTTCTAAAAATTATGTTCTCGTTCGTGTTTGTTTTATTTCCGATAGGTTTCTTATGTTTCCAACATAAAAACTTAATTGTTTACCACAACATCTTAGTTTTTTTCCCGATGATATTATGTGAAACAATGTGAGGAGTGAGTGAGAGAAGAAATGATCGAACATACGGAGAAAAATTGGACTTGTTTTTTATAATTTAGAGAAAACTAAACTGAAAATAATCAAAGAAGGTGTAGGTCATTTTCATGAAAAATACAAATAAAACCATATATCGTCCTTGAGGTTTTTTTTTTTTTTTTAAATTATGTTCTTAATGGCTGAACTAACTGCCAACTGAACTAACAAAACAGTCTTTTGAAAATGGTTGTATAATGATGAAGAGGAGAACAAGCAGTGGTTAGAAATGAGGGCTTTTGACCGGGTATGGCATTCCGGATTGCTTTTCAAGCTCAAATCCATATTACCCCAA
>NW_027109899.1:177789-185516 GCF_000696795.3 Halyomorpha halys
TTTTTTATTTTAGTATGTATGAGATCATTTATCAATATTACCTATTGCCCACAACTGTGTGGCAGATTGTAATATCTATCAATAAATAAATCAATCAATTTAAAAAGAAATGAGGGGGTGACGACTACAGAACGAGTGAGAATTAACTGAACAACTACGTTTAACCATTTTCAATTTCTAAACGAGATCACGAATTAAACAAATCTAAAATATTAAAAAACATAGCCCTCCAACATTACAGTGCTTGATTTAATAATTATCTTAATTTAAAATATATCTATTTTTATACTAAAAGAAATTAATTTCTCTTTTATAACTGATTAAAAATAAGATATGATTTGGTGGTTACATTTTTTTCATAAATTTTTATTGGCCTTACTCATCTCTAATAACAAATCTTGTTTTCATGGCTGTACTTTGAAATTTTTTTTGGGATGAATGATTTTTTCTTGGAGTTGAATCCAACCTGTGCATGTACTCTTATACGAATCGGATCATTTTAAATATTAAATGACGGGCGATCTTATAAAGAGAAATAATACATTGAACCGAACCTAATATAAAATAAGAGCCTTGAATAATAAGTAATGTTTGTGCTTGAGGAAAGTTTACCATAAAGTTCAGCACGTCCATATCGTAGAAAGACTCTCTTCAGGGTTCCTATTTGATAATTTTTTCTGTTATTAAATTTCTACCATGTGGCTGGATTTCGGTCACTTGTAAAACTTTCTAAATCAGAACCGAAAAGAGTATATAATTCAGCGGTCAGTTGAGCCAGCAGCTGGTATAATCCATATCTTTAGCCTTTCTTCTGCTCAGGCCACCGGGCGATGACTGATGGCAGCCGATTGAAACATCCCAACCCTCAATTAGACCCCGGTGATTTATATACCAGGGGAGAGAAAGGAGTGACTTATGACCTGGTGATGACCCGACCCGTGGTGGAAACTGTGGGCGGATGTCGCAGGATCCTGATGCCGATTAATAAATTGAAGTCTCCCAGTGGAATAGGTTTGCTTCAGAAAACATTTTCCGCCCCTTCTACTAATTGCCTGTCATATGTTCAGCGAGAGTTATGACGGAGTTGGCAGATGTTCTTAGACCACCTGTTTTGTAATTATTTAGTTGGAATTTCGAGTTGTAGTGTAATGTTATGAAGAAGGTAATGCGAGTTATTTGTTTTATATAGCAATTGTTGTACAACTGCTCGGTCTATTGCCTTGTTTGATTTGACATTGAATAATGATACATGATGATTACATTACATTAGTTTAAACTAATATCATTATATAGTTTTGTCTAATTAGACATCTAACTCTGACATTAAAAAACTAAAACGGTCACCTTTTTTTTTATATTTTTGTAGTGACATTACACTTAGTGCATAAAGTCTTATGGGTTGGAAAGTCGGGTTTTGTACGGAAGGGGGTGGTGAATCAGTATATGTTTTGTATAAAAATAAAGTACATTAAATTTTCAACAGAAGTGTTAATATAATACATTAAATATGAAGGTGATAAATATAGCCAATTAATCGCAAGCCCTAACATTTCGTCTAAAATTTTTATAAAAGAAATAGGACGTAATATAAATAGAATGAGTTCCTTGTCTCGAAAATCATTGAGTGTAACTAAAATATTGAGAACTCTCCATACACATGACCTTAAAGAAATTATATGACCGTTTTTTTTAAGGAAATGTACTTTAATTTCGTCTATAAAACATTTAACCAATAATTTTGGAAATGCGATAAAAACAAATAGTAAAACGCAATTTCTAAACATTGACCCCCTCTATCTTAAACCAATGCTGTTATTCAGGGGGTGACAAAACCTTACTCTCCTTTAAAGTAAATGTTATACCAAAAAGGCCACGCCCACCGTGCTTACGCGTGTCTTGAAGGTTAATAGGAAAGCCCATCATTTTAATGTAAACTGAAATAGAAGGCAGCCAGTAATTGCCTGGGACTGTATCCTCTTTTCATTTGCCACGCCCCCGGTCCATCTTAAGGCCCGCTTTTTTGGCTTCCATTTTCCAGCCAGGTTACTCCCACTATTGTATTCCTTCCTTCGACGAGTTATTAAACAATATAAAAAAGGTCACTGTTTTAGTTTTCGAATTTTTGGATGGAACTTCCCAGATTTATTTATCTCAGAAATCATATAGACATATCGTAGACAAAAAGTTATTGGATCACTTTTGTAAGAAATAGAATGCAATTTAATTTTGTCTGAAAATAAGTCTTCATAAAACCCAATTGTTTTCAAGTCATAAGAAAAAAAAAACAAAACGCTTTCACCAAATGAAAAACCCTTCGTTCCCAAAACCGAAGCTAAAACCACGCAATGTTCTGGCAGTACTAAAAAATGTAGGTGGCTTCACTTCTTTACTTTTTTTTGAATGCTTTATTATGGTTTTATTTTATCTATGTTTGTGCAATTTGAATATATCGTTGGTCTAGTACCGCACCCCCCACCCTTATATTAGTTATAATGGTACAGATTTACTAATCTAATAATTTATACAGATCTTGATGTTCTGTCTTACTCACTGAAAAGATTTTGCACATTTTCCCAAATTGAAAACTTTTTTATTCATAAAAACGTTGACCAAATAATTTTGAATTTTTGAAAAGAAGAGTTGAAAAGAAGAGAAAGAACCCTCTTCCTGGTGATAACGATAAAGTATAGATTTGTTAGAATCAGATGCAACAAAAAGTTACAGATTCAACAATTATTAATACAATATTTTATATCTCAAATTCATTTAGAAGGGTCCGATTTTTGGCATTTGGCATCTTATGACGCGTCGAAAATTTTATTCTGTTTATAGACCATCAGATTGGGGTAGACAATCTTCTACCTCGGAAACTGTCATTTTATATCGTATAAATACTTAGTGATTTTCTTTGTTTCTCCTTTCTAAACTTTTTCTTTATTTAAAAAAAATATTTACACTACACCAACTTTTGGGAGTCCACATCTTATTTAATCTAAGCCATCGCTAAGACTCTTCTTTTTCGTTCTTGTGCTCTGAGCCTTCTCTGAGAGTCTGCTACAGCACCCCAATTTTTCTGCCAAGTCATCATCAAAGTGACTAAGTTTTCTGGAAATGATTTCATGATCAATAGAAGAAGGAATGTTTCATCCAAGAAATCACAAGTTGGGCATGATGATCCGTCCTCCAGTTTGAAGTGGGCTAAGTAGGCCCTGTAGCAACCATGCCCTCTAAGCAACTTAGTGCGGTAATAATCCACCTCTTCATCTGCCAAAAGATCTATCGGAAACATATCTGCGATGATACACACAGTATCATATGACAGGGTCCGAAAATCTCGAGCGACGCAGTGCATTTCGATACACACCAATAGCTTTACGGACATGTGACTGCACTTGGCAGGCTTCCGCCAAGATCGGAGATTGTTACAAAAATGGTCGGTATGTGTTAGTGTTTGTGTTTGTAGCTTTGCACAAATATGAAAAAAAAAAACAACACGAAACTGAAATGAGATTTATGAGGCAGGCGTATGCTTGGGATGAAACGAGGGAGAATTAATTTTAATCCTAAGTTGGATGGTATGTGAAAGTTTTGTAATGGGGGCATCGCACCAGCTTTTCGATAGAGACTTTGTTAATTTTAAAGAAAAATGATTAAATTAATAAGTAACAAAAACAATTAAAACAATAGATTTAAATTTTATTTAGTAGCATAGATGTTATCATCCTGAATATACAGTTTGGAAGTTAGGACCGGACCTATTTTCTGCACCCAGAGGCCCATCAATTGCATCACTTCGTGACTCTTTTGAATTAAGGGATAGCAGTTCAACATTTCCTCTTTTCAACCAATCTTCGTGGTCAGAAGGTATTGCCTCTCTTGTTAGCATACCTTCCTGTCCATGAAATATTATCTGGTTTATTGTGGATTATTTAGAATCACCAAGCGGCCGATATGCACGACTCCTTGAGCTTGCCATCAATACACATCAGCCTGTCATGATTATGATAGTTAACAGCAGAACATGATTGTGAGGAACCCTCATTATATCTAGAGTTCGAATTATTTGTTATAATTTGATAAGTTTCACAAATGTTTATTTATTTGGTGAAACGTTGAAATCTAAATGAAAATGAAATTTGTTCATTAGTCAAACTCAAGCAATTACAACCTTAATCAATGAACATGGCAGTTTTCAGAATCAAACAGAAACAATTTATTAAGTGGCCTTTTATCTGTATATTAAAGCCATTTTGTAATTAATATTTTGTACGATAATCCTCTACTTCACCAGGTCCGAATTAAATTGAATTGAAATATACAGGGAGTTATACATCGAGTTGTTGTTTTTCATGTCGTAAATAAATTAACGAAATTTCAATTTAGACCAGATAAAGTCTTGTAAGCGGTCCAATGTTGACGAACTAGAATAAGGCTGATTATTATATTTAATAGTTTTTTTTTTCAAAGCCCTTTTAGTAAAAATATCGAATGAGGTTTAAATTAGTTCATTAATCAGTCTTATGGTAAATTTTCATATTCATCAATCACTTATAGTATTTTTTACACTATCCAGTGGCCATTTCTAACGAGTATTCACACTAGTCAAATGAGCCTATGATGGTGAATGTGGTTACATTATTTCTTAAATTTCTTACTTAGTTATAGGAACTTTATTAAGGGGGAGATTCGGTCTTCTTTTTCCTGCAGTACGCTGGAAAAAACAAGATTTTTAAAGTTCGGAAACTGTTTGTGCTTATCTTGCCAGTACTAAATAATTTACAAAATAAATTACTAATTAAGAGGATGATGGTTGCGAAAACGTCGGCAGTAAAATGATTGAAGTTGGAGTAAGATTTGAGAGTACGAAAAATGTGTGATTGTAAGAATAAAAAGGCGCAATTACACGGTACTGTCACCAAAAACATTGTTATAAGTAAGGTTTTTTGTTTAAATTGGTTAGTAGCTAAAAGTCAGTTAATTAATATTTTGGTGAAATAAAATGTTAACAACATTTCGATATTGGTCGATGTAAACAGTAGGCATCAAAATGTTTAACACTTGTTATTAGGAAATTGTCTACGGTGCAAACCCTCTTGTATAGGAGTCAGTAAACCTCCAACGCTCAACCTGGTACTTTCCCACTTTTGGCTCAGTGTAGAGTGCATTGCTCAAAGAATGCAACTGACAGAGATGAAAAGGAGGTAATATGTCCCTGGCCCAAGATAGATTTTTTCCCCTCAAAAATATTAAGATTAAGATTATTAATACCGTGATTATTATTAATATTAATATTTCTAGAAAACAAGGAAATACAAAAAATTGAAGTTTTTAAGACAGACATATTGGTATTTAAAAAATGTAAAGTAAGAAGCGCTGCATAGTCATATTTCTCATGACCATCATTAAATAATTAGTTGGAATTGGCCTTTTTCTTAAAGTTCAGATCAATAATGAAGATTGATGGCATGTGAAAGAGAGAAAGCTAAGATTGATAGACAAAACAACATATTACCTGCCAAAGTTAGAGATGGTTTCCGAGTCTTCTGACGGTAATACTTTTTGCTCAGAAATTCTGGATCAGCACAGAATTTTCTCATCAAAACCCCTCGAAGAAAATTCGGATAATTTACAAAAACATCTAATTCTACCTTCTAACATATTAAATAAAAGCTGTAATGTTCCATTTAATCCTAAATCAGATCCCCAAACATCGAATAGACACAAAAAACAGAAAATTAAGCCTTATAGATTTATAACAGATCGAATTGATTTGGTGACTACACTCTTTTAAGGCAAAAGTTTAACACTCAATCGTAAAGGTTTGTCAACATAATATCAGACCTTCTACTGAGGTAATTTTCAATACCTACAGGAAGTTTGGATGTAACGAGCAGGTGTTGAACGAAAGCTAACTGCATGACCCTTGACGAGGTACCTTTTTAGGGATCATTTGAGAAAATGACATAATTTACTGACATCATCATAGGACGATTACATAGCAGATGGCATCTACCATGGAAAAAGCCTTCTCATCTACAATAGGAAACCGTGATTTCATAGTTTGGTTGGTTAATATAAAATTTTATCTTCCACTGAATCGGAAACAAAAGTGAAGTATTGTTGTTCCATAAAGAGGAAAATAGAATTGAGTGCGGATTTGGGCTAAAAAGAATATTATTTTGTTAATTGTTATTGTAGGAACAGAATAAAACCTATTTCTGGCGTTGATGACCGCTTTACGCCCTAATTTCTGAATAAAAAACAAAACCGATTTCCGCCAATTCGTAAATTGTCGAAACAGTTTTTGCTTTCGATTTAATTCAATTTGTTTATTTAGCCTTTTGTTGTACAAAGAACTTTAAATGAATAAAACTGTGGCCAACGGTGCATTTGTACATTTGCGAATCAATCCTAAATTTCAAGTCGTAATGTTTGATTAGGTTTTACTCCAATCCAAAGTTTAAACGTCGTGAATAATTTATATTATTTGTAAATATTCCTGAAATAGACCAGTTCCTTTTTATTATAATATTGATTTAGAGAAAAATGTATGTAGATTTATTTTTTTTTTTTGCCCTAAATTAGTCTGAAATCTCTTTTTATGTTCTTAACCTATTTTTTTTAAACATCAATCCTGACACTACAAAAATATATCTCATTTCGTTTAAATTAGATATTTATTTTTTATCTTTGTAAAACTTAATGATTGGGAAAATAAGTAAAACTATGGGGAAGCAATCACTGGATTATTTTTTTTTTAGAGAGGATTTTTGTGCGATAGCATTTTTTGTTTCTTAGCTTCAAATTTAGCCAAACCTCGACCGATATTCGAACCGTGGAAAATATATTAAAATAACACTAATTTTATATTTAAAAAAAGTATTGAGTTTTTTCTCCACAAAATTGTTTGTCTACTAAACAAATTGTAATCTAACTTTCCTTAATGCATATGTTGTAAAATGATTCGAATGTTAATTTACAAATGAAAAAAATCAATTTTAGAATGCGAAACCAAACAAGGTAAATGAACAGTTTATTACTGCTTATTAATTATGAAGTTTATTACTTTTATAATTAAATTTTTCTACAATATCAGATGCAAATTTCAGAGTAAAAATAAAGTATATATTATTTTAATATGTTTGGTTTAATCAGTCTAATGACTTAAGACTTAATTGAATATAATTACTTGTTATTAATTATTATAATTACGACCAATTATTAGTCTTAAGTTTTCTCCATCTTTATTATTTAAATATCACTCATGTATTCTATCATATTCTATCAAACTTTTACTAACCATTCAAAATTATCTTTTCTGTATGATTTTTTTTTTTTTCGGATACTCTTGTTGTGTCATTTACAAGTTCTATATCCATGTTTTAACAACAACAATACTCCTTGAAATAATCCGTAACTTCTGATATTAATTGTTATTTCTAAACTTAGAGGTAATTTTTCAAAAACAAGCAGCATTGAGGTTCCAATTCTCAACAAAATCATACTTCTATAAAAATAAACTCTGAATGTTCTCACGTTAAATCTTATCTAAATCGAAATTCAATTTTAATTTAAAGTTTTTTTTTTTTATTTATTTTTTTATTTTATTTTATCATTATTATTTTTTATTTATTTATTTTTATTTTAGTATGTATGAGATCATTCATCACTATTACCTATTGCCCACAACTGTGTGGCAGATTGTAATATCTATCAATAAATAAATC
>NW_027109899.1:185991-204307 GCF_000696795.3 Halyomorpha halys
CCTGTTGAACAGATTCGATACTTAGGACTCCATCTTGACAAAAGACTTACATGAAATCCGCATACAAGAATGAAACAACAAGAAACGTAGATTTCGATTATTATTAACACCTTCTTGACAAACGCTCTAAACTTCCTATTCACTTCAAAAAAATATTATGCACTATGATTATCAGACCACTTTGGACATATAGAATTGAGCCCTGGGGCTCCACCAAACCATCAAATTCCTCTCGCATCCAATCCTTACAATCCAAAAACCTAAGTAAAATCCTTGTTGTTCCTTATTACGTTACAAATAAACTCATCCATAAAGATCTTAACATCCTATTCGTTGCAGATTTGGCCCAAAACAAACATTCGTCTTTTCATTCCAAACTCCTTACACACCCTTACCCATTAGTTCTTAATCTCTCGTCATTAACAATCCTTGATAATCCTCCATCTGAAAAGAAGATGGCCACGGGACCTTCTAATTTAAATTAATGTTTGAAGTAGATTAATGCTTGGGTGGTTCCTTCCCAAGATTTTCAAGTGTAAATGAAACATTCTACATATTTACTTATTATATTTATTATTTTGTACAGTAGTAAATTACATTAAATAAATAAATACAAAAAAAAATTTAAATGAGACGTATACGCCCATTTTTCTGACCCACAAGTGCTTTAACAATTAAGGCATAAAGGAAGAATGATAAAATGAACTTGAAGGATGAAGGAAATCTTTCGAAACTGGATTAAAGTCAAATTATTGATTTCTTATTTTTTATTCTTATTCTTCTTTATTAGCTCTTATTTAATGAGGAGTTAATTCACAAATTAAGAAGAGAGGTATCAGGTTAAAGTTTTGTTAATTTTGCAAGAAAGGAAAAACAAATATAAATTATGTATATACAAAATATTTAAAAGAACATAACTTCAATTTATTGGTTATACACACAATAAATTAAAAAAAAAGGTGTTAACATTTAATAGAGATCGTATTTCCATGGGGTATTA
Organism: Halyomorpha halys; assembly: GCF_000696795.3. NCBI lineage: Eukaryota > Metazoa > Arthropoda > Insecta > Hemiptera > Pentatomidae > Halyomorpha > Halyomorpha halys. The sequence continues at coordinate 186,992 of NW_027109899.1, forward strand.
TTACCACTAGGTGATTAGATGTAAGACGATAGAAGTGATTGGAGTTACAGAACCTAGACTTGGGTTACTCTGATTGTCTTGCATTTAATAGGGTCGTCTCAGTTTGGTGATTAGTTTACCAGACGTTCACGAAGATGATAGGTAACAATCCCAATTATAAATTTAAACTACTATAAAACCGTTATAATGAATCATGATAAATTAAACTTATCGTGGCTATATGTACATATAAACTTACAACTCATAATGCAGCATAAATATTTAATATTAAATTATCAATTTTTTTAAAATTTATTTATTTAATGTAATTTACAACTGTACAAAGTAATACAATAAGTATATATGTTGTATGTTTCATATACCCATGAAAATCTTGGGAAGGAACCACCCATTGGTGGTACTTCAAACATTAATTTAAATCAGAAGGTCCCGTGGCCATCTTCTTTTTTCTTCATCTTTTTTCTTCTATCACATTCTTCTGATTCAGAAAGCTAGACGATTCATTAAAAATATGCAAGCTAACTTATAGCGGCGGAAACAAGATACTTAAAAAAAGTGGCCGGAAAACTCTGAAAGAGTTTATCTCAGCCAAATTAGGAGTGAGATTTGTAATTGAAATTCTCAAGAAACACCAGTTGAAATTGTATAACCACGTGTTATGAAGATTTTATGACATAACTGTCAATATTAATTAACAAAAATGATCGCTTTAACCAATATATATATGTGTGTGTGTATATAATAAAATTCAGATTGCAATAAATACCTGCATAGAAATCTGAATATTGTTATTCAGCGACCTTGCTGATGTTCCAAAATTTATAGAACATCCCATAAGCTACGATTGATTGTTAAAATCGATGACCATAATAATTTTATAACCGTTAACAACTATATTTCAACAGGAATTCATCCATGTAAGAGTGTTTATAAACAGAAGTAATGAGAGGAAGGCAGGGAGCTGAAGGATGAACAAAAAGTCTCAATTAACATTTCATAATTGATACACGCCTACCCATTAACCTTTAGCTTAAAATCATAAAGAAAAAATAATAATAAAAAACTTTAAAACCAACAGGCATTTTTTCCCATTATAATCAAGGCTTTGGAAGACCATTCATTTCAGCTGTCAGCCATTTTTTTCCCTTTTCGTTCGTACTTTCTTTGCTGTTAACATCGTTTCACGTTTTTTGCCCTACGGTTGTAGGACGGAGTAATGGGAGCCTTAGCCGTGAGTGAGAAAATTTCATTCCTACAATGTAATTTTTTTTTATTCCATGAAAAATATTTCGTATCTTATCAGGTAACACAATATTATTAGCCTATAAGAGCTATAAAAATACATGCTAATCTATATAAATTAATATTAGAGTGTAAATGTGACTAGAGATTATATTTTAATTATTTATTTTTTTCATGCACATAGTGTGCTTATGTTCATTTTGTTTATTCTTCTGTTTGTATATATTTTAAGATTTTTTTTTTCCCTTAATTTATTTATTTTATTGTATTTTAGTATGTATGAGATCATTCATCACTATTACCTATTGCCCACAACTGTGTGGCAGATTGTAATATCTATCAAAAAATAAAAGTATTTGATAAAAAAAAAAATCTATATAAAAATAATAATCGTAGAGGGAAGCCAATAGAAAACAACATATTAACTGTTTCTGACCACCAAATATCATTATTGCCTTACTATTAACAAGAGAACTTCGATTGTTTTTAATCTATAAAATATATTAAACTTCCTATCTGTAAACCATAAGTAGTATATAGAAGTCCTGAAGATAAATTCAAAACTATTACAGAATTTTTTCTCGTAAATTTGGCTGTTAAACTAATAAATTAATTAAAGAGAGAAAAATAAGAGAAATTATTCGTTACCTGAATTATAGGAAAATTGTAAAATAAAGTTTTAAGTCTCTGAAACACTAGTAAATGGCTAACAGGAAAATGTTAATCCTGCATATGTAGTCCACTCCAAATCAAATTCTAATAAAGATAGAATGTCACCCCCAAAACAGTCTAGTATATAAATTAACTGGCTTAAATTTTAATTTACCTTGTGTTCATCCTGTATTTTTTTACCGAAAATTTGATCCGATAAATTTTGGCTGATCTTTGTATTTTTCGTAATGGTGAAACCAAAAATTAATTCCGTTTTCTTACTATTTTAGTAGCACAAAAATCAAGAAAAGCTTACTCAGAGTACTCAACTGACCAACTTCAATTTTTTATAATATCAAACGGACGTCATATTTTTATAAACCAAATTAAGCAAAATAAGCAAATCAGGGTCTTCTATGTTCGATAGAATTTGTATATCGCAATAATTATTCAGGTTAGAGAAACGTACTAATTCTTTCTTAAATTGTTATATCAAAATAAAACAAGAACATATAAAATTAAAAAATATAGAATTAGTGTCTTGATTAAAAATAGTAATTGTACATCCGAAATTTATTAATGCAAATATCTGTTACGAATACCTTGCAGTTATTTGAATTGAAAGTGGAATAATCGAGAGTTTGGTGAATAAATACAATCATTGATTTCGTAGAATTCTTTTTTTAGGTATTAATATCATTTTCACTGTAAACTAACCTTCAATAAATTCCACTTTCACTGATACGGAAAATATTTAAGTGAACCCTTAAAGTCCGTCATAAGGAAAATTAGTGGGAAAACAGCCTGGACGGGACATGGCCATAATTAGGTTTCTCGACAAATCCCGAAATAGCTCTCATGAACAGCCAACCACCCCAACTTCCTGCCAGACGACGGAAGGAGACTCACGTGGGGAGGCGGCCAGGAAGGCAAGTGCTAAAAGGCGATTATGGAGACGGTGCTTTGGAATTATGGCGGTGCGACTGAGACAAATGAACAGCCTCACCAACTACAAATGAGGACCAGATGTGCCTCAACCCCTGTCAGCCTCAGCGAACCTCTTCGTAATCTATTGGGGACAGCCGCCTGCCCAGGAAATTGGATGTGGTGTCCTCTGCTAATTAGTACAAGTATCTTAGATTAGCGAAACTAAGGGCGAGTGGGCCACTATATTTTGCAATAGGTAGCAAGCAGCTTGCAAAGTTGGGCCTGAATTCGCATCGTACTTTTTAGCAAAGAATACGTAGTTAATGTTTGGGATCAGTAGCATTCAGGCCAACTTCAAAAGTGTGTTATGCCGTTCAGATGCGAAATATGAGGGTAGTAATATATTTGCACAACTTTAATATAGAAAACAGAAATATTTTATTTCACATGAACAGATTTTTATTATTATGTTGTCCAAAGAATAGAATTAAGATATTTCTGAATTATCAGAACAAGGACTATAATGTTTTTAGGAGATAAGTTAATTTAGCTTGAAAAAAATTATGACAGAGATCTAAGATAATTAATTTATTTATATTGGAATAACTAGAAATAGCTGACCGTAGGAAGTAGATTATAGGAAGATTGTCCGGGTGGCGGTTAACAAAGGTTTCAAAATAGTGAAAGAAAACTATTTATTGTTAACCAACGTTTCGCCCCACTTTGCAGGACTTCGTCTGGGCTAAATGAAGAAAAAAAGATACAAACATTTTAAAATTAACAAAAAATTAAAATAAATGTATTTCAAATCAATTGTTATGTTTATAATGTGTATAAAAAATAAAATATATAAAAAGAAAATTTATACGAATAAAAAGAGTATATAAAGTGAGGTGTAATAAAAAATTATTCAAAACTTTTATCACACGTGGTTAATTCTTTTTTTTATACTTTATGAACATAGCAATTATTTTGGGATGTTTTTATTTTAATGTTTTGTTAATTCTAAAATGTTTGTATCTTGTTTTTCATTTAGCCCTGACGATGCCCTGCGAGTGGAGTTAAATTTTGGTTAACAATAAAAAGTTTTCTTTTGCTATAGTAGTCAGTTTATTAAGTTAACCTTAATATTTTTAGTATATAGATGGAATAATGTATTGTTTACTAATTTTTATCACTAGTTTTTTTAATCATAAAATTATCATGTTGATAATTTTTTATATAAAACAATCACAAAATGTAAATATAGTATTTAAATAATACAAAGCAGTGGGTTCATTTTTTTTTCATACGTCAGAGAATATTTTATGAATACAGATTTAATTACGTTTTCTTTGCTGTAAAAGATAAAAACATTGGAGGATCTTGATAGATTCATTCATTTATTGAAAACAAAAAAAAAATTGTTTCACTATAGGAAATGAATATGTGTACAATTTAATCTAGAAACGTCAACAAAATATTATTTTTCAAGAACCTCAAAAATAATTATATACATAGCGTTTAATACTGCTATTCCATCTGATAATATGAATAAAAAAATGTATAAGGATTAACTTTTATTAATTAAAAGTTGAGCTGTGAAAATCGTGCTCGTCCTGTTAAACAATCTAACATTATTCGCCGTGGAATTAAGGTAGATGATGCTAAGCAGAACTGTAATTTAGTTACTTAGAAATACATTATAATTGTCGGTTGCTCGCTTATGATTCCAGTTGCTGGGGTTGGGGCCTGGAGTTGGCGAGGACTCCAGTCGGCTCCGTCACCCCTGAACGTGCTCCAGTACCAGATTTGGATAATTTAGGATAAATCACGTAGTTCACTCACTTATTCAGGCCCTCTCAAAATCAACTCAGTTTCGCTTTCTCTTCTCCATTTCCTAAACCTTCGCTTTGTGATGTGTTTATTTCCTGGGTTACTTATTTGTGATATTTTCGCAGATTATGACGCTTAGATGAACGAATATTCGGCTATTCTTCTTACCTTAATAAGAAGGAACGTAGAATATAGCAATATTGTTCGAAATGGCTGTGGTTGTGATTTTATTTTACAAGAATAATTAGCACTTATTCAACAGTGCTCAGTTATTATTTACTCCAAACTAAAAATTTACCTTCTTAGCATTGGTTTTAGAACCAATAAGGATAAAAATAAAAATTTTAAATGAGCGACTGCTAATTAAAATATAATTTTTTTGTTGATTTGGATGTTAAAAGGTTTCAAATATTATAGTTATACATTTTTTCTCTTGTATGTGAAGTAAATTCATTATAAATCCAAATCATGGCAACCAGACTTACTTCTTATTCTTTCATTAGCTAATCATTAGTATATGAATATAAAAAGTCAATGTTTCTGAGCTCTATCCTAAATGATACTATTTTTTCAGCTCCAGCCTCATCGGACTTATTAAAACTATAAATTAAAAAAAAAATCTAAAACTTTCAGAAACCATAAAATAAAACAAGAATAATTTTACTGGGGATATTTACTCTGGTTGATCTACTACATGGAATATACCCACCACACAAAGAGATATGTTGTTTATGTAACACCTTCTCATAGAAAAAAATGGTTTTAAAACGGAAAGTTTGTTGAACGTAATATCAACTATTATAAAAAGATTATTAATAGTTTCTGTTAACTATACCTAAACTTCATCCCAATTTTTACAGCCAATTGCACCAGGAATTGCAAATAGAGACAATAGAGGATTACATCGAAAATCCTCATTGGTTGGTGGTTCAAGTTCCACTCCCAGTTACATACAGTTACAGGAGAAATGACCTACAACTTGGGAAACCAAACCACAACCAACTGAAACCCAGGCTGTTGCAGGAGATCCTGTTATAAGTTTTATATTTATTAGTTCTGTTATTGTCACTCTAAAATTTTATTTTGTCTTAACTTATTTTTTTTTTTTTTTCCCTTCATCTTTTGCTTAAAGTCACTTTAATTTTTTTCCATTGGAAGTCAATTATTTATTTTGCTAAATCCAATAAATGTCATCATAGTTTTTGTTATTAGCTTAACCTTTATTTTTTATCAAGAATTATTATTTTATATTAACTTTTTTTATTTATAACATTGTATATTATTAAGGGTGTCTTTTGTAGGAGATGATCCTCCCCCCTTCATAATCAATTGTTAAAAAAAAACGGACCTCTTACATTAAACATGTAAGATCCACCAGGCCGATCTGTTATTAAATAAATAAATACCCAAATTTTTATTTCATTAGTGTAAGAATGAATTAAATTTAATGAGAACAAGATTTAAGGCTTAAAACATTACCTTTAAAAATACATTTGTCTGATATTTTTAATTGATATGGTTGGTGGACTATCAACGAAACTGCAAAGTTTACATTACCTGGAATATTCCAGAAGAGGTTTAGAAAATTGGTTGGCATTTGTAACAGGTAAAAGAAAAAATTCCTCAACTGTTATTTCTCAAGAAACTTGGAGGAATCAACATTAAAAAAATATAAATAAAATTTAACTCACACGGTAATACCATGAAAGGTGAGAGGTTCCTTAATTAGTAAGGAATTACTTTTTCTAGAATAAAGGTTGGGGATGGTGGTTTCTTACATTATCCAACCTCAGGAGAAATCAACTTATAGAATATTAAAAAATATAAATAAAAATGGTCTTATCTTATTTTGGACCACTTAGCATGGATTGACACGTATACAAGTCGAACCACCACAGTCATTCGTTTATTGCTTAATCCGGGTCAGATTCCATCTTTCTATTTAGGACTAACACGGTATCAGACCATAATAAACAGCTCTATTGTAAGCCATTTTACGAGGATCAATTGACCTTAATTACTCTTAACAAAGCGGGGTGTCAATAGACGAACCAACTTGGGAATGATTCAGAGCCTGTCGGTCTGTTACTTGTCCCGAATGGTATCAATGGCCGGGTGTCTTCTACCAGCGAGTGCCCTCAAACGATGAAGATATAGATCTCTGACACCTAGTCCTCACTACGCTCTTATCTAGAATGGTCTATTTTATCCTTTTTAGTAGGATCAGAAAGCTGGGCGATACCTCCCTTAATGATCCTAGCTCTTTTTGAGAAACAAAAAAAGGTTTTGCCCACAGCAGCTGAAGCCAATCAAACTGTTTTAGTGACGGCTAAATACGAGAGGAGCTCTGCAAACAAAGGAAATGGGCCGTTAGCCTGCCAGAGTAACAGAAACAAAGACATTAAGCAAGATGTTTAAATCAGATAGTGTCTTCTAAAAAAACAAACTTCTTGGTATTATCCTGTTTACTTTGACAGGCGGATGGAATAGATTCCTTCTTATACTACCCCGTGTAGACTTCAAACTAGGTATGGAATAATAAAAGAACGTTGCATAAATAATGTATACTTTTTTATTTACTTCCATAAAGAAAAACATAAAATATTCGTCCAAATAAGTAGTAGTTATCCATCAAGTAAAACAGTTTTCAAACTAACTGACATAAACCTGAGAATCTTAAAAAAGTTAATAGACATAATAATTATTATTTCGAAAAATAATTTACGAAAAATAAATTGTTACTCCAATGAGTTAATAGTGAACTACTGGATTTCTCATCATAATAAAAAACTTTTAAAAAATAAAAACAGAATCTAAAGGATAACACAACTACACACTTTTCGACTTAATTTTAATTTCTTTGCTAAATTATTAGGTTTTTAATTGTATTATTAAAATTATTGACACTTCATTTGTTTTGACGCTGCATATTATTATTTAGAAATAGGGACAATTGTTCTGAAAAAGTATCAAGAATAGAAGAATGAAAAGAACTTTCAAGATAAGCTTATAAACTTTCGTCTCAAAGTAATAAATGATATCCAGAATAGTGTTATCATGGTGCCGGGGATGCACCCCAGCCATGTAATCCGATCGTATCGAAAACGCTTATTTGTCGTATGGAGCGACCGAGACTTTGACTAAGGAGAGTATAGTGTCAAAGTCCATAGTCAAAGTCTCGGTCCTTTTTACTTTTTTCTTTTCCTTATATAAAAAATATCCAAAAAACGCTGGATAATACTAATATTAATTAGTATCGTTTATGCCATTTATATGCTACTTTTCATATCTTTGACGTATTATTTATTTATTTTTAATATCTTTATTGAAATTTACAACTGTATATTATATAATACATTCAGTAAATTTGATCTTAGTTAAAATGGAATGTTACAGGCGTGTAGAGAAACTACTCATTGGTAGCCCTCTAATGACATTTAACATTAGGAGGTCTCGTGGCCATCTTCTTTTCAGGGGCCTCGGAGGATTGTCAGGATTGGAAGGGGATGCAAGGCTAGAAGCTAGGGGGTTTGAGTGGTTAGGGAGTTTATAATTGAATGAATAATTTGGTTCGGGCTAGATTGGTTACATAAGGATTATTAAGTTCTTTATGTATGATTTTATTTGTGACAAAGTAAGGAGCATTGAGGATTTTAGATTGTAAGGTACGATACGAGAGGAATTCGAAGGTTTAGTGGAGCTCCAAGGCTCAACTCCCTATGTCCAGATTGGCCTTATTAGAATTATGTAGATCAGTCTTTTGTAATGAGTTGGAAGTTTAGACCGTTTGTCCAGTAAGTGCTGTAATAGTCGAAATCGACGTGCAGTTTCCTGTATTATTTATGAAATTTTAAAACAATGGATTTTAATGAGTAGAATAGTATTTAGGTTTCAGCCTTTTGACAGAAAGTAATTTTAATGATTTTAGTAACTTTCAGTAAAAGAATTAAAGTAACTGCAATCAATAAAAATAAAGAAAAAAATATTCAAGGGGATTTAAACAAAAAAAAAATATTCAATGGGATTTAAACAAAAAAAAAATTGCATGGAGGGATTCTTTATAACGAGGTTTGTCACGCCCAGGTTTCATTGTAAAAATAAACTTATCTATCTCTCTAATTAGAGATTTTCAGGAAATCCTTTTATAAATAATTCAATATATATATGTATATATATATAATGTTTAGAAATAAGGATTAAATTGCAATATTAGCTTCAAGCTGCTAGCAACACAGCTCAATTGTTTTATAAATGCCCGTTTTAACAGTTTCAATGAGTTAAAATAGTTTTTTATTGTTTAAATTTGTTATCTCTAACTTCAAATGAATAGTATTGTAATTTGAATTGGAACTGGAAAATTAAAGCACATTGTAAATAAGTTGGATACTAAATATGCTAATGACTTTGTTTTGACTTGCCGTTGGATTAAGTTGGTCTAATTAGTACTTAAAAACTTAGTAAAGTTAAATAAAATTAGTTAATAGACACTTGGAATGATGTTAATCAGTTTTTCTTCTGAAATATAAGCTTTATGTTTAAAATAGATGTCATATATCACGGTCTACTTTTGAAATTTTTGTGTTCTTCATTATTATAGCCTCCAGAGATATTATTTTATAAAACAAGGCCACATGTTTCAAATTACTTTAAGTTTGAAGGAGTGGATAGATTAAGGGATATGTGACACATATAACCCTTTCATCCTCTTCCACTTCATTTAATATGTTATGGAGGTATTGAAATTTTGTTTAATTTTATAAATTATTTTAAAACATGATTGCTATAATATTTAATTTTAAATTTAAATATTTACCATCCTAATTAATAGTATAATATCATACCTATTATTTGTTTCTTAATTATATAGAACATTATTTATTAATCCTCGGTTTTAAAAAAAAAATTGTTGAAATTAAATTTAGAAAACTAATTAAACAATTTGATTCATCATAATTTCAATTTACTGTATAATTTAGCACACTTTTCTGTAGCATATACTTCTACATTTCACTCTATTAATATTTGGTAACTAACATACCATCGCTATAAAAAACCATTCATTCCTATAATTAAAATTGTTACGTTGATCAAGATTTATAAAAATTTGTTTTGATAAACTCGATAAGGAAAAAATTGTGCCCATAGGGTGCACCTTCCAATGCATCTTTAACATGATGCACGGGCCTGGGGGATGTGTGGCATTCCTCCAATGTACAGTTTATAGAATTCGATAGTATATTTGGATTTTTTAGCCTCGTGCCTCTTTTATATTTCTAATTTGATTGAGTATTTTAGAAATGTACCGGCGCATAGTGGTGCCAAAGCAGAAGAAATCGATTTTCGTAAGCACTGATTTCGATAATTTAGTTTGTGATTTTCACACTATATGACCTGCAGGATCTAGGAACAGCGTGATTTTTTCCCCTGTTTCAACGGTATTCCCATTTATTTGCCCCGTGTCAGAATAATGGACGTTTGACCAAATTACACACTACTCTATGAGTAGTATATAATTGTAGTAAATGAGTGATATATAATTGTAAAAGAGGGAGAGAAAAAATATCAAATTTTTTCCTTGCTCTACGATGGTCAACTAAGCCATACAGTCAATCTGGGCAAAAAAAAAATAGAGCGTTTCACAACGTTATAAGTTACGAATTTTAAAAAAGCACTGAGAACAGCTATGATTACAAAAAAAGCTTCGGCTTCCTCCGAGATGTGGAAGGCCACTTTTCAAACGAGACGTGTTAAAGTTAAGATTAGAACAAAAATCATCTACCTATCCGTTCATAACACTGCAAAGAAAGGAAAGAATTAGAGTACGCCTTTGTTTTTTGAACTATTATTATTTGGAAAGAGGGGAAGGTTTCAGGTTACGTTCAAGCGAAGACAAAACGTGGAATATTTAAATAGTGAAGTGAAATTTACTATGTTCTTGATTTAGAATAAAAAATATATATAAAGTGGTAATTAAGAACTAAACTTGATTACATTGAAAATAATTTTATTGCAAGTCGACATAAAAGAAAATTGTTTGAGTTTTCTAGAATTGACATAATTTCAATTAACATGCTGATGATTATAAATTGACTAGAGCAAAATTAGAAAAAGTGAACATTACTTTTCTTTTGAGAAAACACAATATAAATAATAATTTCCATTATTAGTGAAAACCAAAACATAAATAAATGCGGCCGTTGTTTGTTATGATTAAGACGAACTGTGCGCTCATAAACATAATTGATTTAAACCTTTTCTATTTAATTCAACCACAATAAGAAACTCTAATCAACCGGATCGTTACCATACTGAAAGTCATTAATAGCAATGCTATGGTCGATCCAGAAAATTCCGGCTCTTCTCAAAAGAAATTGCAGAGATGGCCATTAAGAAGTATTCATCAAGGGTATTCACTAATGTTATGTTAAATGTAAAATGTTTTAACATGTTAAATGTTATAAGTATAGGAATGTGAGCAGCCTTATTTAAAGTCATGTTAAATGTATAAGATCTCCTAGCTGATTTTTATAACAACAACAAATAAAATGGTGACGAGCTCAGCTGGTCTGTTTTGTGATGTCTTTATCCATTCAACAGACCTAATAACAGACTCTCAACCATGTTATATCGTTTTAACATGGTAAAAGAAGGAAATATTTCTCCATTTAAGATAAGTTTTTCCATTTAACACGTTTTAACATGTTAAACTAAAGATCATGAATATCCCTACATGCCCATCCACGGTGATTAAGATTTTGTTGAATGGTGCTAAATAGTGCAGAAGTTGATTCTCGCATTATTGTCGGAAGAGGTACACGAACGTAGAAATAAGGATCACAAGACTTTCAGCATCAGAAACTCGCGGAAAATGTCTCATATATCTACCAATGAAGACGTGTTCCACACACTACTGGAGACTTTGGATAATTTTATCAAGAACAAGAGACTCAAAACTAAAGAAAAAGCACCTGGAAATCAGTGATGCAGCTAAGGAACTGTTAATCTAATTTTCTTGAATTTGAAATCGTAAGTGTCTTATCAATTTGAACAACCTTTGACTTTGAATCCCTTGTTTTATTATTTAAAAAATTCTCCATATTTTTACGATTCCTTGAATTTTTAATTGAACGCTTTATTTAATTTAAATATACACTGAAAATACTCGTTGCAACTTGTTATAATGAGTACAATCTATTACGAAAATTTCAGTAAGTTTTATCCTTCCAATAAGCTTTTATTTCCACATTAGTTCTTTAATTTTATTCAAAATTTCAATAAAACAGTTGAACTGATTGATGTATTTTTTTCTCCTTAGTCGAATGAGACCGACCCCCAAGTTTCTACGTTGATCCGTTCTCGAGATACTGAATTTGTTCCGCTTTTCTATTTTTTTAGTTAACAAATAAATTAATTTAATGAAGCAATAGTTGAGCAAAAATTTAATGAATGAAGAGAAAGAGAAATAATTTAATACAGCAGCTTGATAAAGGAAAGGAAATATGATGTGCGAGCTTATGAAGAAAGTGCACAGTGAGCATATTTTCTATTTGCTATTTCATACTGGTTTTGATTCTGGTAAATCTACATTCTTATTTAAATATACCTTTCTTGCACAGTTATTCTCCGATTTTTGCGTCTTGTAAAATATATTCGATCTTCCTTTATTCTACATAAGAATGGAGAATTAAACAAAGTGGTTTTTTATCATTTTTTTTCCTTTGGAATCATCATTGATTCCAATCAGAATGTCAAAAACGAAAATCATGTAATTTCACGTTTAACGTTAATGGGAAAGACTCGCTTGGAGTGGAATGGTTTAATATTTCTGAAGAGAATAAAGTAATATAGAAATAATAAATACAGTGAATAATCAAAATCTAAATTAAAACTTTTAAACAATTATTATTAACTGGAAGATTATTGATTGACCGTGTGTAAAGATGAAAGGAATATGGTCCGGATGCGATCAAAACTTTGATCGCACCCGGACCATATTCCTTTTAATTATTATTAACTCGTATTTAATATAATTGAGTCAGTAAAATGAATATTAACTGTCAATAAATAGTAAATACTTAATTTAATCTTTATTTTTTATTTATTTATTTATATATTTCCTCCTTCCCCTGTCTTACAAGCTATACAGGTGTGAAGCAGCAGTTCGATGTTACATATCCATCATCAAACTACTGCTAATAAATCAATTTACAATTAATAATTCACTAAGTTTTCTTATAGCTTCCATCAGTTTTCAGTCGTCTGCGCGTCTTCCGTACGCAGGCATTCCAGGAGCTGGTCTTCTTCTTAATTTAATCTTTACCCCATTTTTATACACGTACAGCCCGAGAGTGATTTTGACCAAATCACCTTCTTGAACAACCGTTGGTCTAGTAGCAGTACTTCCTTAAAAAGTACTGTACTCTTGACCCTTCATTGGCTGTAGCAGTACCAATGCAATAACTAATGCTTGTACATGCTTCTGTCAACCAAGTAGCCAACTATACACAGTGTTATACCCAACTTTACATATATATTACGTTGGTACATGATGGTGTGTTAACATTAAATAAAAAACTTGCATATTACATGAACCCATTACAAGCTCATTAGTAGGGGAATTATATTATTCAGCTAATATTTTATATACATAATGATCGATCAAAAACGGATGTGGGCGAGTTTGAAGAATACTTACGGCTTACTTACGCATCGTTTATCTAATTGTAGTAGATCCAGGCCATTTCCGATGGGCTATAATTACTAGAAAGGGATAATTAAATAGAATCCAGCAATAAATCCAACTCACCCCACTGTTTGCGTAATTAACAATTAATACCCGAGAGTTGTTTTCTGCTAAGAAGAGCAGGCATTGGTGAAGAATACCTCCCCGGCGTACTATCTTGTAATATTAAAGGGTTTAGGAGGAGGTTCCATTGGCTAAGTTCACATGAGCTACTGCAGCAGGTACCCCGAGGGACCCTCCCTTGCTAATCCTATTAAATTCCTCTCTCCTCTCTTTATTCTTCGTTTTTCTTTCTCTCCTTCCTCTGTCTTACCACGCCGTAATGAAATTGCGGAATTGCCGCTTTTATTCTCCCGCCAACCCACCCTTATTCCTTCTTAATAGAGACATCCTCCCCGAACCCAGCTTGCTCACCCGTGTGCTTATTGCAACCTTATAACCAGCACCGAAATGAAAATGCGGGCTTATTTTACCGCTTCCGCAATTTACAAATTAGGATATTGTGTGATGTATATTTTTTAAAGCATGAGGGGAGAGATAATTTTATTAGGAACTGCTACATTGCTGCGCATAATAAGCAACTTTACGCCCGGGGGTAAAGACTTATCCCTAGCCCCTGGGCGTTCGTCAGGCCAGCAGAGTTTTATAAGAATGGATAATTTTTTATGAATTTTTGTGTAGTACACTTAAAGTTCATGACTTGATAAAAAAATATATATACATATATTAAATAGAAAAATACTTTGTGATTGCACTGCGATCTGTAAAAATCACTAAGGCCCATTCCAACAAAATATGGAAATATGCCAATTATTTATTTTTTTTTCAAATACAGATATGACAATGCTTCTTTTCATATCTTGCATTATAGGTGAGCAACACAAAAATGGTGAAGAAAAATAGTCCAAATACATAAAATAGAGAATACATTCACAATAAAATGGACATTGATATTAACACAAGCAGAATTGGACAAATATTCTGTAGCTAAAACTATAACAAAATTAAATCTAGTTGATATGGATAAAATTTATATTTACTATTGACATATTAATAAACAAAACCTGTATCTATAACAACTGCGGTTAATTTCGCTCTAGCAAACTAACAAATAGTTTTTTCCCAACTCTGAATACATGTATTTATTTTAATGATTTCAAGAGTAATACAGCCCTTGACTAGAGAAACGCTATAATTTCAATAAATATCATAAAATCATTTAATATGGTAATTGTAAGATTGTATTATTCTTATTATAATTTACTATTATCAACTATATAATTTTTGAACTATATTACCAATTTTAGATTATAAATTACCCACTGGACCATTCCTGAATTTTTTGACCATTTGACTGGTTTAAACATTCATTTTTTATTGTTTCTCAGATCCAAGAAAAAAATATTTGGTAGGTATTTTTGAAAAGTTGATGTTAAATTGAACCTACCCTATCCCCATATCAATATTAAATATCTCAATCTAATATCATGAAAAATCACTAATGTTATTTTCTCTAAGATGTGAATGAACAGTTCAAAAAGGTTTGAATTAAAAAATCAGTATTGATTTTTAGTTAAGCCTAATACTTATAGTACAAGAGCCGAAGAGGAGAGAAAAGGCAGTTATCTCACCCCAATATTTGATTACTTTAATGAAAACTATGTATAATTACTAGTCAAAATTTAGGGGTCTGCCAAGTATAGGTAGGGGGAATAAAAAATGGCGGCTATTTCCTAGCGATAAAAAAAACTAATTACAATTATAAAAACTAAAATAATTTTTCATTCGGAGCTCTATATCTCAAAAAGTAGGAACAACACAAGAAAACCTAAGAGTTCATTATTTAAAGAAGAGCAAATTTTCTAAAATATGAGCCCTAATAGAGTTATTAACGTTAAATAGTTTTCGAGATATAGCTTTTTTAAAAGCAACATTTCATAAAAATGTTGTATGGAACGAACTGAAAGATCAATAGTAAGTGAATTTATTTTGAAAAATCTATATCTCAAAAACCATTTGACGTACTCAAATTAAAGCTAGTTTAATGAGCTATAAATTATTTTATGCTGTTTATCTGCGTAGGAGTAATAGTTTACACGAAATTCGCTAAAATGAATTGATTTGTAGTTGTTCGGACAAATTTTCATTTGCCAAATTTATATTCATATGTGAATTTCATAACAACGGCTACCCTTACGAAGATGTCATAAACTACTTTATAGTAAGTTAAATTTCCTTTATTTTGAGTGTTGGCAGACATATGTGCGTCTTATGGATCTAGAGATATATTTCTTAAAAAATTCAACATTTTATACGAACAACTATAAATTAACATTTTGTGAGTTTATTTTGTCAAATATTATAAAAACTACTACTCCTACAAAGATGAATATAACTAACTATTTTGTAGTAAATTTAACTAGCTTTAATTTGAGCGCTGGCAAACATCTGTACGTTCTATGGTCTATACATCTATACAGTTAATAAATAAATAATAAAGTAAATATCAATAAATAAATAAAAAAATAAAAAACTTTAATTATAAGAATTGTAATTGATGATTGCAACTACTTTATGAACCGCTATTATTCCAATGGTAGTCCGCAATTAGAATTAGTAGTTGGGGTAAGCTTTGTAATTACTATCAACAACCAGACCAGCCGTCAGGGTGGTACACGGGCGCGTAAACTAATTCCTTGGGGTCTGACAGGAGTTGACAAATCTAAAATAAATAACATTACGTTTTTTTGTCAAACTCTAACCAGGTAAAATAATGTGCAAATATGCACGTTGTCGATACGTAGCAGTATAATGCTTTCATAATATACTTTAATGTGTATATTGGTATTAAGGCAAAAATATTGAATGGAAGGAGGCTGTATTATGTCCCGGGCAACTGATTACAATGTTATATAATTTCAGTTATTTTTTGTCCAAGCATTGTCTTTGTCAAAGTTAACTGAAAATGGTGTAGTTAGGAATAATGATCAGATGATATCTATATCTAACTACTGTTTATGATAAAATTTCTCAATTTCCAATATAAAATCATTGAATAAATAAACATATGACGAAGCCGAACTTTTTGTAATATTATCCACGTGAAACGTATATCTCCGTTAGGTCATGTGTTTCTAGGTAGTTAACGGTTACTAAGGGGAAACTAGATCTTTTTTGTAGATATTTTTTTCAAAGTCATTTGTATTACTCAGACATCATCCATCAAGGGATTATTATACGCTTCAAAGATCAGAACATTTTACCTCAGCGCTTCTGCAACACAAGGCCTTAAAATGAACAGTTTGTTTCATTATTAAAAAAAAAAAAGAAAAAAAAAAAACTGGCATTTCGTAAACGTATCATGAGTCCGACCGGTGAACTGAATAGTTCTGTAATATTGGATAAAAACTTATTATAAAATAACTAAATGTTATTATTTTTATTTAAATTAATTTTCAGTTGTTTCATTAGATTTTTTCTTGTTTAAAATATTTGTTGTCTTTGAACCAATGAAATTAGAAAATAGAAATTTTAGCTCAATTTCATGTTGGAATATTTTATTTTTTAAGAAGTTTTCTGAAAAGTTGTTGTCAGTTCAAGTGGATAGAACGAATTTCCTAATTAAGAACTTTATATGGTTGTCAGTTACTTTGAAATAATATCTAGTGTGTCCTCTCATTCATATTGTCATACTGCTTTGAGAAATGTCCTGAGGAAACATTATTTTCCATATCGCTAATATATATATATATTTAGCAAATAAATATCCTACATAAAACTTTTTTCATAGAGGAGAAATATCCGGAGTTAGGATATTTTTATTGAAGCTAACAGAAGTTATTATGAATATAAACAATATCGGTACAGTTTTTTTTTTCTATCACATATATCATACTTTAGGAACTGACATTTCAGATATTTCAGCCCAATTATATTCT
>NW_027109899.1:204392-253948 GCF_000696795.3 Halyomorpha halys
TTTTTTTGGGAGGGGGAAAGGGTTGGGGTTATGGTGAAATTGAAATTCAAAATAATTGTACATACGAATGATTCAATAAACAAGGACTATAAATCTGATCATATAGCCCAGTAGCTTGCGTACGTCGGAGTGATTTCAATATAATTTTCCAATTAAAATTTAAATTGAATAATAACGGTTTTCGCCTCAAAGAAAAATTCTCCACTTTGTTCCGTAACTCAACTGTTTTAATAATAAAGGTTCATAAATAATAATACAGTAAATATTATGATATTCACAGAACTAAAACTAAATATTCTGATCAGTTTGACAGTTATGTAAAGTTAAAATTTAATAACAAATGCACTTCAAGAAATAATGAACATAGATGAATATATTTATAGGAACGTCTTATTTAACTTACAAATTTTTCTATGCATTTCGATAGGGTTATAATTAGTAATACAACTATGAATATTAAATGGGATGTTAATACTTTCTAGTTTGAGTAAATTTTAAGACTATGTTTTTTTTATTTTTCAATTACAATATTTATTGCACAATTTCTGAAATAAGTTTTCATTTAACTAAGCCACAGCTATATGAGAGCGTGGGCTGCAAAAATTTCTAGTTCTAACCAGTAACGTTGTTCAGAAGAGTGTCACAGATATTAAGTTATCATTCATATATATATTTTTTGCAGTGTATTGATATTTTATTTTATTTTTATGACCATGGTGTGGGTAAAAAGGAAAATATTTTAAATTCTAAAATATGTTATTAGAGTCTGGATGTATGAAGTTTTCTTAAATTTCATTTACAGTTGAAAAACTTACTTTTATTAAAAATTACCGAGTGATCTGTAAACTGTCACTGTAATAAAATAATAATCTATAAATTTTAAATTAAAGATGTATTTTATATAGTTAAAAATTTGATATATTAATTTGAATTTTGTCAACGAGGTTATTTAAATTTTTAAAAACTGAAATTAGTCCTTTTGATAAACGTACGTCACTAATTACAGATCGAAATGTTAACATTTCCGATATCAAATTGTGTACATCTCATAACCTTTTTATTATTTTGGCATTTCTGCTATCTGATAAAGAGTTACTATACTGATTCTCATAACATGCAAATTTGCCAATTTGTATAACTACTAACATATTAACCATATAAAAATAATTGGAATTGATCGTTTTTTTAAAATGTATATGGTTTTTGTATATATTTATTAAAGAATTCCAGGGATTAACTTAAATGATGGAAGCAAAACATTTTTTATTGGAAGGTGCGGTAAAAAAAAAAAAAAAAAATTCAAACAGTAATTAAACTATTTAAAGTGCGCAAACGTTTCTTTCTTTGTTAAGACATCAACGTCTCTTTCTTTGTTACATTATTTTAGTTGTTTGTATGTTTCTTAGGTTTGTTGAAGCCCTGAAACGTGGGGAGAAACGTAGACTCACATTAATAGTTTAATTACTACTTTTTTTTTCTTTTACCGCACTTGAATCGTCTTCCTTTTAAATAAATATTTATCCTGTGGATTGTACAAATTTTCTATTATGTAAAAATCGTATAATATTTATGTAATATATTATAAGTGGTTTATAATATTATTATATTATAATAGTACTTACATTGAAGGTTTATTGAATTTAATGTAAAGGTAATAATTTATAATATTTTATAAACGCAAGGAAAGTTTGTAATTCTTTGTAACCTTTCCCCTTCCTCTTTCGCAATGAGACGAAATAGCCTCATCAAATATTTGGCCACGGGCCTTAGTTCTTTTTTCTACGTCACTAGTTATTGTGGTAATTAATTGAATTTCAGGTGTCATTATGACATTTACTTGCATTTATTTATAGTTAATATTAATTGTTAAAATAAAAAGAGCATGGAAACAGAACCCATTTCAATAGGAATATTGAGCTTTCTTAAAAGATTATTTTAAACTTCCAGAACAGATAGCGGATGCCACCCCCAAAAGAGAGAGAGGAGAGGAAAAGCAGGAGACGTCTTATTAAAAAAAAAAAAGAATATACTTTGTTTATTCCGAGGAAGGGACCGCACTTGTTTGTTTTCTGGACTGTAACTATGGTTAGTGTATTTTTGCCGGGGCAGTATTCTAAGGAGTTGAGGATGCCTGGGCCACTGAGGGTCGGCTAATCATCAGCCTTCTGCTTATAGGCTCTCGGGAGGAAAAAAAAATAATAAAAAAAATTCAACATTTCCACCCCTCAACCCCCTATTTCTTTTCTCTTTTTTTTTCTACGGCCCCTTTCCCCTCAGGGATCTTCCCTTCGCATAAATTGGGTGTTTCCTTTTGTTTCCAGATCCGAGAGCTCATTATGACATGCCTAATTTAATACACCTTAAAAGCTTTCAGTGGAAAATTATGTTTTAACTCATTCCTATGTTTATTTTGCCTCGCTATAAAATGTAAGATATGTTCCTATTGTTTTCAGAAAATGTCAATTTCAGAAGAGCCGTGTTATTTTCCGCCTTTGTTTATTGTATTATTTTGCCTTAACGAGGCCTCCATATCATTAAGGATTCCAGCTATATGGAAGAAGAATGTCTGGAATCTTGTGAATACCTATTGTATTACTTATATAATATGAGGAGGGTTTAAATCAGAAAAATATTTAATACTGAATATTTATTTCGGTTTCATTTTTGTAAAAACATGGGAAACTGGAAACAATAATAACACAAATTTAATAAAATACAATAAAAATACATATATTAATAACTTGTATTCTTTAAAATCTTTTAAAGTCATTAGCCCCATATAACATAGTCTACAAAATGTTTTTAAGTCATACTTCTTGAATGTTTACTCTTATTTTTTCCCATTCTACTCTTTCAAATTTATTTAATAAAAATCGTCCACAAAATGATTTCAAAAGTAGTAAAAATTTGTTTCGACTTATTTCCACATAATAGATTAACTATTACATATACGTTAAGTATTTTAGTTATATCTTCCTTTAGATAAATAATTGTAAATATTATAATAATACTTATAAATGTTAAAATAAAATATGGAAATGTTATAAAAATGAGCATAATTTGTCTTTTTTTTTCAATTACAATAAAAATATCCATATAGTCTTAACGTATTTACTTTCTTATAGCTCCTACGTTTCAGCCACTATCAAGGGTATTCTATTCATAATATGACAGCTAATTATGTATTAAAACGTTGCGGGCTGTAGTATATCTTAGTCTACTAACCTATTTTATCCACTCTATTACTTATTCTAATTTTAGCTAATTTACATCATCTATTACAACCTTATCATTCAGTTTATAATTAAATAAATGTTATGCTTTTATTGTGCTATTTATTTATCTTATTACTAAGTTTGGTTTTGTTTATTCCTGATCCCGAACGGATATGTGGACCACACTGTATTATTTTTTTTTTTTACATCTCATTGTTAAATTATTGTGAGCTTAAAATAAACAGAGATTATTACTTTAAAAAAATTGCCAAGCCCCTTTTAGGTAATGTGATAACAAACAATATTTGTTGAAATATAATTAAAATCCTTTAAATTAAAGCTTAGTTCCAGGATTGGCTTCGTAAATTTTAAACAGCAGCGAAGGTAGTTTATTTTAATCATTAAATTTTCATTATGATTAATAGGTTCATAAAGTATATGAATTAAAAAAATTATATTTAACTATCAATGTACCTTAAAAATGAACAGTTATTTATGGCTTATCCAGTAAATAGCTTTTTTGCAAAGGTAAGCAAACGTCATTAGCATCCAAATTGTACTTTTTGCCTGACTGATTTTGATGATGGATAATAGAAGCGGCATTTTGAAGCTAAAGGTGGAATTCCATACAATTTATACTAGTTTATATTTAATCTAAAAGTCAATTTTTCTCTAGCTTCGAGATTAGTTGTGTAATATTCTAAATTCTCCCATTATTTCATCCTTATTTGGTCCGAATATTTTGCGTAATACTTTATTTTCGAAAACCTTAAGGCGCTGTTCATCCCTTAGAGTAAGAGGCCACGTCTCACATCCATAAAGAACATTGGGAGTATAATAGTTTTGTAAATTCTAATTTTTATGTTTTTCGATTGAAGGCGCGAGCTAAGCAGTTTCGAAATTGAAAAATAACAAGCATTTCCGCCTTCAACCTAGCTTTTATTTGGTTTTTTTCTAGTTACCGTAGAACCTAAATACTTAAACCTATCTATCTGTTCAAATGTATTTTCTCCTATATCTATATCAACGAAATTGCCTGGATCTATCTATCTAGGTACCTTGAAATTTCATTAAAATTGGATTTAAGGTTTTAATAATGTCGTTAATGGATTTGATGACAGACCAAAAGACAGGGAGCCAAAATTTTGCCTCATGTTTAAATCATAAATAGTGAGTACACATTTTCAGCTTATAAATATAAAGCTTACCCACTCTTCGTTAGTAAGGAAGAAAAAAAAATTGGTTCTTTAATGTACTTTTCTTCATCATTGTGCGCTACCATGAAATCAAATCTTTTAGTCGCACAAGCTGTATACTTTGAGATAGCTTTAACGCGTGGGTAACTTTAATATTTACATTGAATTAATAATTAATTTTGATATAATATTTTGATACCCCTCTTCCTCGTTTTGTTGCAATTTATGAGATAGAGAACCCTTTATTGACCTCGCTGGTAATTCAATATTGAAGATGTTTGATGAAAAGTTTCCAGTTCACCAACCATGAAAATTTCATCGGTCAATCCATTCAATAATATCTATCATGGCAGATACTTAAAGTTAAAACTCAGGCATGCGGATTAACAATGCTCAGCTCTTGGACGTAAACAAAGTTGGGAAGGAGGAGCTTCTTCCAAGGCGGTAAAGAGAGAACCGCTCCCCAATCTGATTTAATTGAAATTCTTGTGCGGCCGCGGTCCTCCAATTTCGCTCATAAAACTATTCTTAGGAGTGGCGTGATAAACCTCCGAGGGCATTGCAATTACGACTCGCAACATTAATCCCATTTTATTACGTATATAGTAAGTATAGTCGACGAATGCCTTGTACGCATAATTGATAGGTCCCTCACCTGTTTTAGTTCTGGGCAAAAAGTAATTGCATTTACATTTCACAGTAATCGGTAATTGGATTAAATTGGTTTAAGTAGTAATTGTCATTTTGATCCATTATTAAAATGTCAGTGGTTTCTTAAGTAGTTGAAATTGCTAACGAAAATTGTAATTTAAGTTTCACAATTCTTTTTTATTATTGGGGAAACAATTTAGATTTCCATAAACGCAAAAAATGTGCAGATGTCTATTGGAACTAAAATTGGAGCAGATGTACAATAAAGTTTCTAATGATTAATTTCGTATTACTACTAGTTTCTGTAATATTTTCAACATAAATTCACGAAGCAGTTTAAAAAAAAGATTTGTTGTTTGAGACAAAAAAAAACTGTAACCTTGAAAGCACGTAGCTATTAGGACTCAAATTTTAAAGTTATACTACTTATAGATTTTATTGAATATTCATATTCAATTAAAGTGTAACTATAAATTTTTCTGTAATGTACAGTTAGTTTGCTCTCAGCATTCAGTTAATTGAATTTAACTAAACCGCCAGGAGTCCTTTGAAGAGAACTAAACAGGTACAAGAACGAACCCCTTCTTATGTCCTAAATGAATGGAGTTCATTAGCATCCAAATTGTACTTTTTGCCTGACTGATTTTGATGATGGATAATAGAAGCGGCATTTTGAAGCTATAGGTGGCTTATGGTACCTGCCGGTACCACTAGACAGGTGCATCACCACTTTAATGTAAATCGGATAAGTGTGGTTATTTATAGGCGTTGGCACCACCTGCCTATGTCATGGTTCGACGGAATCTAAATAGTTTTTGGGACTCAGCGTCCATGTAGAACAGGTGTTACACGATGATTGTTAGGTGTGGAAATGGTTTTAAGATATTGATAAAAAGTTTCTATCCTCAGTGACGCTGGTGTTGGTGATCTTTGGGCCTAGGGGTTCATCGTTTTTGTGTAGAAAGTGCATTATCGAAGCATTTAGAGGCAAATATTGACTGATAACATGAGCGAGCCAGAACTAACCTAGCTAAAAAATAATTTACTCGTCTGGGAAAAGATATAAATAAATAAGTCAAATCAGGTATGTAGTATGAGGGTACATTTTATGTCAACATTCATATAATTTAACTATTCGAAATATTTTTTAACAATCTGTTCATTTTATTACATTTTGTGAAACTTCATAATTAATTTCTAAAATGTTTTTTTACCTAGAATAAGAAAAACGTCCTACATTTCTGGGTTTTGGGGCCTCCACTGCATTGGACATTCTACGTTGTAAATTTTAGATAATTTGAAACTCAAGGGACCACAAAAAAATTCAAAGTCCCAAGAGTTCAAAATAATAGGAGTTAAAGTAATCGAGAGATAGGATGAAAAGTATTCAAATAAAAGAGGTAGACTAAAAGAACGTAACTAGCTGACTCGGCAATAGCTAGATTAGGGATGTAGAGAGATTAATTGAATACAATGGAATGTTTGATATAAATTAATATATTTATTTACTTACACATTGGTTTAATGACTGAATTAATTGCTTATTATTATTTTTTATTATTATTATTTAGTTTATACCGGTGAAAAACATTATATAATAAAAATATAGAAATAACTTCAACCAATCTACACGAAACTTGATTAGTTTAGTGTTCTATAAATTTCACCAAAGGGTACAAACTGCAACAAATTTAACAAATTTGAATCATATCAAATCAAACGTGTGAAGACTTTATCGTTTTTTGAAACCAATATTTCGCCCTTATATTGTCATTAAATCTGAATGTTGTTAATTTGGTTAAATGAGCGGATATTCAGCTTTCAATGGTGTACACCTTTCAAGTTATACCTTTTAAGTTATGCCTTTAAAGATATGCTTAAATTCTATGTTTGTTATAATAATATGGGTAAAAGTTCAATAGGATGTATTTAAGCTAATAATTATCCGAATTCAATAATGTTTTAATTTGTTTTCCATGGAATTTAATCACCACACAAATAATATTATCCAATTATGAAAAACGAGTAAAATAGATTAATATATAATAGCCGTTAAAAAAGTATATACTTTCTTAGCTAAGTCCTAAAACTTCATTCCTTTCTCATCGATAGATTATTCCAAGTAAACCACAATGGTTCCTATTGATCCTTCTATTCTCAGTCCACTGGTGTACCTCAAGGTAGTATCCTTGGTCCCATCCTCTACACCGTCTATACAGCTGACATTCTAACCAATCCTAACATTATCCTCACCACTTATGCCGATGACACATGTGTGCTAGGAGTTAATAATAACCCATTAATTGTATCCCAAACTCTCCAATCCCATATCACAGCACTCGAAGAATGGTGTCGTAATTGGAGGATTAAGATAAATTCCAACAAATCCCATCAAATCACCTTTACCCTTCGTCGTAAACCTACCGCTGCCCTACAGTTTCATTTAATAATATTACTCTTACCCCTATCGAACAGATCCGCTATCTCGGACTACATCTGGACAAACGACTAATCCTCACACAAGACTGAAAAGACAGGAATTTGCACGTTGATTTCGACTATTACAGCACTTACTAGACAAACGGTGTAAACTTCCAACACACTACAAAAGATTGATCTACATGACTGTTATAAGACCAATTTGGACATATGGAGTTGAGCTTTGGGGCTCCACTAAACCTTCGAATTCCTCTCGTATTCATTATATATATAAATTCATAAAATATGAATTGCTCTTATTTAACTTTATATTAGTACTATATTGACACAATTTGGGCTTATTGAAGTGTGGTAAAAGATTTTTTAGGAGTGAAACAGAGTTGATATTAGTTTTTAGCACCTCAAGAAATACTTAAATACGAAGTTTCGAAAACATCGGAAAATAAAATAGTTTTGCCTAATATTTTCGCCGTATACTTTCTGAGCTATGAGCCAAAAATGCTTAATTTTGTCAATAGCTTTTCTTACAGAAAAATTAGAAGACAATCGGTTAAAACAATTCTTTATTATTATTATAAGAACAAGGATTAAGTTAAGATGGACTAATAATACTTCACCACAATTTTGATTTCATTACGTTTCGGACTAACTAGTGATCCTCTGGTACAAACTATACTACGATTCGCAATTATTCTACAACAATAAATAATAAATAATAAAAATAGAAGTGTTGCTTAATATTTTGGGTGATATTAGACTATTTCGAACTTATGTGAAGTCTGGTGATGGGAGTAAAAAAAAGTGAAAAAGGGACACTGAGACGACTCACTAGCTTGCTGGAATAACACTGTTTTATTTCGCCTTTTAATTCCTCTTATATACATTCTGTGTGTTTGTTTACGAGGGGAGTTAGGATTACGGCTGATTTGTGCCTGGCCATCCCGTAACTTCGACATTGTACATTATTTTATTTTAATGGATGACTATGTCTTGAAATTGTCATCAGTCATCAGTTAAATTAATAAATATTATGTTCAATTACTAATATATTAAAATTTTAATTACCATGAATTGAATTTAAATCAAGTTATTAATAATAAATGAATTGATTTTGATTATTGCAGCCCTATATCGTTAATTGTTCACCTGAAATCAACTATTAAAATATGCACCCGTGTTATTGATTGTTATTTATTAATCCAGCATTTCTATTGTAAATCATTCCTTGTTTGACATTGCTCCAGCGTTCATCCAGTCAGGACAACTGAATCAATGGGAGGAGCGCTCACGCACGCGGCAGTAAAGAGAGCACGATCATCATAAATGTCAGGCTAAGCCTTTGCTATAGCCGCCTCCCACTCGTTTGTCTGCCTGTAGCTGTGTCCTCTGAACTGGGCCCCGTCACTACTCATCCCAATGTAATTTTATAAACCTTCTCAATGATAGCAAAGTCCATAAGAACCAACATGTCTATGCAAGTACTTGTTCAACACTGATAATACATTACTTAATTGCTTGCTAATCGATATGGATCTATTCAATCATAATTATCTCTTATTATTATTACTTCTCTTAAATATTAATTATTATTATTATTAATAAGTATTAGAAAATAGATAGTACTATGTGCCACAATTAAGGGTGATTAGTAGTACCGTTCACCGTATTCATTCATATATACACATACAAATAAAAAAATATTTAAATAACAATAGTACTAACAAAATTAAAATAAAATAATAGTAATAAAATAAAATAAATAAAAGCAAAAATTAAATTAAAAATCTGATATGAATAAATACAAATTTAATTAATATAATAAAAATTGAATAAATATTTTTTAAAAATATTTTTATTGTGTAATATTGTATTCTGTCTTATTTATAGACAATGATACTAGGGATCATAGAGTTCATACAAATATACAAATTAAATGATAACAAAATGAGAAAATAAGAAAAAAAGAAAGTAAATTAAATAAAAATAATAATACTAATACTAATTTATATATATAAACGTGGATATACAATATTAAACTCAAAGTAAAATAAACTCTTGAATTCAATTATTCATATTTACATTCAGCCTGGGAAACTCCGAACCGAGCTCTTCCCCCTAGTTATGGAGATCCCGGCGCTTCACTCTCTACTACGCCACTGGCATTAAAAGCTAGTAGAGGATGAGTGAGGGCGCCAGTACTCCAATATAATTATTTACAATATGTCTCTGAACCACTGCGGTTTCAACCTTCGAAGAAGATTGTAGGAATGGGCAATGGATAGTACAAGGGGATAGTATAAGAGGATTAGGATGATGAATGAGTTTCTCATGGACTTTGGATTTGACAAGGTCTGACAAGAAAATAATAAAACATAATTTATATATAAGATAAAGCAAATTAAATTTAAGTAAAAATAAAATAAATGCATATTCCCAGCTATATCCAATATTTATATTCAGACTTAAGAACTCCAAACCAAACTTTATACCATCGTTTGGAAGGTAAAGCACAGCTTCAAGAGATCACAGCGCTTCTAGTCCAGCCTTGTTACTATTATTGAAAGCCAGTAGAGACTGAACGAGAACGTCTTAACCGCATATATGAATGGAAAAGCTAGCCATTGCTAGAATTCCAACAGAGAATAACAAGTGATCTCGGAGCCACTGTCGCTTCAACTTTTGAGTATTATATGGGTGGTTGGTGCAGGGTAGGGATCGATGTACTTACGTCAAGCATATATTGGATAACCAGGCCATGTTGTAAGGTTCCGTTTGTTACGTAGTTTGGAACATTGACTATTGTTCATTGGATTTTGACCTATTGAATGCACTTGATATCTGAAAATTTAACTGCCCCCTACAGCTAGAATCCGTTGGTCGGATTGGTTTGTAGTGTTGTAGATCAGTAGTTAGTTTTTAATTGAACTGAGAGAATTTCCTTATTTTTACTAGGCTCTACACAAAGTTTGTACGTTTTCCCCCCCTTTATATTGAAATTAACATAGATATTTAAAAATATATAAGACTAAGTCAATGATGTTTTATTTTATTTTAACTTTTTATTTATTTATTCATTTATGATATATTTTTAACGGCAAAAATTATTTTATCTTAAATATAACTAACTATAAGGATCTTATTAATTCAAATACCTAAGAAACTGCTGCTACGTAAATCGATAATGTAATAAACTTCGCCTAACTTACTTTGAGACATAACTATTTTGAGTCTAGAAAATACATTAGCGGTCCTCATATAACCTCGAAGTAAACCTAGTCTTGGGTTCATTTTATTCCGGAGCTTTACTTATTATTTATAAGGAGCTTACCCCGGTTATGGTAGACTTAATCTAGAACTAAGCCTAACTCCTGACCCAGTAAACTTTACCTAAATTTTATATTTTCATCTTGTAATTTTAGACAAGAGTTTCTAATATAAATAATTTATATGGTAATCCTTATCGATTACTTGATCAGTAATGCGAGTATTATAACCCCTTGTTGCCTTGGTGCATTTTTCGATTTGTCAGTTTAAAAAGAAAAAAAGATATTAACAATAGAGAATATGTGGTGATGACCCTTAATTCTTATGTTGAAACATTTAGTTAGTAGCGTTGTATTTCTTTCTTCTTTTTAAAAATTTATAATTAATTTTTTTTTATATATTTGAAATATTAATTTTTTGACTTGTGTTTATGATTGTTATAATAAAATTTTCTCAAGTACTTACATATTTTTAATTAATTTTATGTTTGAAACTATTTACCACCTACATTTATAAACTAGTAATTTTGTAAATAGTAGGATTAATCCATGTGTGTTTGTTTATTGGTCAGCTCGTTGCTATGAAATTACCTTTAATATTTTCAGGGATACAGTTTTCAAAATCTTGAATTTTAGTTTTCCAAATAACGAAAAATTAACATTTTGTTATTTAAAAATGACACTTTTAGGAAATGTTTTAAAAACTGGTACTCTTATAATGATAATCTTAAGAACTATGGTATAGCAAACTAACCTAGAGTTAATTTGAGTGCTAATAGACATAAGAAGAACCTGAAATATTTGCAAAAGGAACACCCAAATTTTGATAGTTTATTATTTGAAAAAAAAAAGAAATTAATAAATTGGGTTTTGATATACTGTATTTTAGAAACTATTAGATAAATAGATATCAATTAGCATTCAAAGTAAAGTTAGGTAACTACCATAAAGTAGATTATAATGATTAATTTCGCGAGATTAAGCTTTTAAGTGATATATGATATGTATATGACATTATATACACGTTTTGATGTCCTCTGAGTCCAAGAAACCCAGTTTCGCAAAATTTTCCGTGGGTTTATGAAAAAACCAAAAGTGATATAAAACTGAAATTACATATGAAGACGCGTATATGTCCGGGTTCTTATACAACTTTTCCGATAAAATCGGATTCCGAAAGTGACACTATACTATGTATGAATTTTTTATTTTTTCGATTTTCTCAAAAACGGCACTCACAATTTTGAATAAACTCGGTCGATCAATGTACAATTAAGTGCCTGTAAATATCAGATTCGGCATATAGGACTTAAACGACAAGATTAGAATTGAAATTAGCCGGAATGATCCAAATAAAAAAATAATCTAAACTAGAAGTTAAATGTGTCAAAAATAAAATTTAAAAAATCCTGGATTACTGGGGAATAATGTAGCTTGAATTTTTCTTCTAAACACTAGAAAATAAGAATGGCTTATTAGATTCATTATTGGTCCCTTCACAAAAATCCTCACTACTTGTGATATCAAATTTAAAAATATTGAAAATGACTTTACGAAAATTAAAGAAAATCTATGCAAGTTAACGTAGTGGGGCTAGAAAAAGATATTTCAATATTATCATCCTGAATAATTGATATTTACAACAGCAGAATAAAAAAAAGGAGTTCCCACGGATTAATTGCTGGCTAGATAATTCCCGTAAACTTTCAACTGCTCTTATAAAGTACGCTTATTCATTAGACCATGATTTGAATTTCAAATTTCTTCTTTCATAAATACTTTGGACATGCTTTCTATTCCTGTGCACAGATCTGCATTTATTACACGTTAAGTTTGTTCTCAGTGTAAATAATTCAGTGACATTCAGTCGAACGCTTCTTATCAGCAGGCGGGTCAGTAATTATTATTTGCTAGTTGCGATTCTAAATCACGGAAATGAAAAACCCTTTGTGTGCTGATTTGATTCGTGAAGATGGTGGGTGTTTATCGCGTGTCGCCAAATGCCTAATAATTATCGCTCCATAAACAACCATACATTAAAAAAATATAAAATCAGGTTCGGATTAATAGATATATAAAAGGATTCCTAAAGATATTGTACCTTTGAAATTTTTACAAAATTATATAATTCAATTGAATTACATTTGAGAGATAAAAAAATAAAAAGTAGATTCACCGAAATAAATATAGGACACTTAAAATAGAACCTACAAAATAATTATATGAGGCAGCCGTTGATCTTGGAAGTAATTGGAATGATTAAATGTTTTTTCTGTATAATATTCATAAATTATACCTACATTAAAATCCATATGTTAGGACAATGCTGGGTTAGAAGCTCCCTTGACTGAGTTATAAAGATATGAATGTATGTCAGATAATCTATTTTACTCTCTCATAAAATCTTATTTTTTTAAAAACTAATTATTTACTTATTAAGTATTATTTAGTTTTTATGCCTATTTACTTTAAATAATAATGTATATATGTATGGTTTTATATGTTATTATTATGTCTGCAAATACGATCTGTTGCCTAATTATCCATTGGTCTATAAAGGTGTAGCATGTTTAATTTTACAATAAAGAAAAAAACTTTTAATTCTCAACGTATGATGAGGATTATTCCTCATCTTGATGAACTGAATACACATAAATTGAATATGTGGTGTGAAACTAATAATAAAGCAATGTGAGCATACAGCCTAGCATAATTTTCGAATTATAGCAAGTGGGTAGTGATAGCCATTATCAGTTTTTCGTCCTATTAATCAAAATAAAATCTGTAATATAATTCTTATCAGAGCGATTACCAAATACAACCAAAATAAAATAATAAACCATCGCCATAAAAAATATAGAACAAGGGGATATAAAAACATAAGCCACAGTGATATAAAAAATAGCTTTATAAACAGTTTAAGCGAGTAAAATAAATTAGTACTCTATATTTGATAATTGAAATCCTAAACTAAAAACTGTATAATTATAGTAATGTGCTTTTATGAACAAATATACTTTACACAAATCTAAGTCATTCAAAAAATTCATTATACCGAATATTTCAGTCTATAAATTCATAACATTACGTATATTTTTACTATACCATCTATATATAATATTATTTACTCATTTATACAATTTCATTTTTACATTATTTTATATATTTTTTTTATACATTCCCTTGCATACTAACTCCAAAAAATATTGATTTAATTTATAATTTTAACACTTTCTTGAGACTGGTTAATATTGTTTAAATAAATAAAATTTTATCCATTTTAATCTCAAAACATATTTATTCAAGTCCAACGTTTCGGCCAATTTAACGCAACAATAACATTTATTATGATAAATTTCAACAAAGAAGGTACCAGTTAAATAATTAATAATTAAAGAAGTAAAGTAATAAATGAAAGTAAATAATTTTAATTTTTAATTTGATGTGAAAATTGACTAATTAGGGTAATTTATTGGATTGACCTGGGCAGAATAGCCTTTAAAATTGTATTAACGTTGTCCCTGAGAATGGCCGAATTGGTCGAAATGTTGGACTTATAAAGTGAATATGTTTTAAGACTAAAATAGATAAAATTTTATTTATATAAACAATGTTAATTTAATTTTATCAAGTTTTTACTTTTGTTGCGTCCCATATCTGGGTATAAAAATTCTGTAGCTCTAACAACATTCGTATGTTCTAAGTAAATACCTCAATTCTCATTTATAATGGCTAGTAATTAATGAATTAATAATAATAATAATCTATCCCTGCCTTCCAATTCCATCACTCTATTCTAAATAGACAACGGATTTTGATAAGACAAACTTTTTTTTTCTTATTTGAGATAGTAGTTTGTAGCTCTATAAGCTGGTCAATATAGATTATAGTTAGTATAGATTTCTGAAACCTGAATTCCTACATATTCCTTAAAAAGACTCGTTGGTGAAGCAAATCATCAAACCTGTTGGCGCCAGTTAAGTAAAACTCGCACGACTTGGCAATTTATTTAACTGGCTAATGGCGAAGCTCCTCAGCCGACGGACGAGCGAGTGGGGAGTATAACTCAATGGCGGGTTTGATAAGAAAAAGAGAGTTTTGTTTGTTTATAATGGAAGCGATCGGATCTGAGAGCCGTCATCACTCAGCCCCTAGACAATGGCTCATAAAGATCTCCATCTCGAGCTAGCCTTTCCCACCGCCTCCTTCATCTCGCTCCTTGATTCCTATAACCGACAATTAGCCTCCCTTATTTATTGCCTTCCCGAAAGCGGCTTCATCGAGTCTTTTGATAATTCAATTTATGTTTGTTTTTATTAACGGTTTTTCGCATTCTTTCAATTCTCATTTTCTGATCTTTCATATGTTGAGCACATATACTGTTTGCTGATGAATCATACATTAATCATCAGAACTTCCCACGTTAATAGTAATGTACTGAAAAAAACTAACTTTAAAAATGATGAATACAGCTCATTTAGAGGCATAGTTGTTGTACAATAGTGGGAAAGGTTGACATCTTCATTATTACATCGTCAGGATAAAGTTGAAGATACTTAATGAAAAGGTCTAATCCATTTTCAGCGATGTTTGAAAAAAAAAATCAATTGGTAGTACAGCGGCTGAGCTGTTGGCTGTTCCTAATAAACTTACCAATAAATAAGTAATACAACAGAAAAAAAAATTCATTTGAAAAATATGAAAAATGTTATAACTTTTTCATACATTCCGCACGTTTTGTTTCATTAAAAACGGTTTCATGAAAATCTTCTATGGAATTTTGGTGTAAGAGGGAATTAGTTTTGGTGGTTTATTAAAAATGATTACCAAAGTCTGGCTGAGTGAAGTTTTGTTATAGAAATATGGAACTCCTCACCTAATGGAAAAACATCCATGGCATGAGAATTTTTTTCAGATTAGTATTTGAATATGAAACTTGTATTACAAATTTTAAATGCATTACAAAACGTTCTACTCATATTATACAGAACGTTACAAATTTATTTCCTGCCCATTTTGTCACTATCTATAAACGTTTTTAACTAACTCCGGTTTTATTGTTTTGTTTTTTAAATTTTCCTATTATATCTCAAAAAGACTGAGAAATGTCATGTTTATTTTATAAGAGCTATGGGGAATTAAAAAAAATATATGAAAGAAAAAATAATCATTTTAATTCATATTCTGTTCTTAACATTTTTATTATTATTTTTTTTAAATCTACTTCTTCCATCATCTTGAAATCTCGTTTTGGTATGATTGATAACACTTAGGGACCGAAAAGCTGCTGAATGAAAGGGGGTTAAACAATGAATTAGTTCATAATTTTCGTGTTCGGTAGCAACAAAATTAAGACTAAAAAAAAAATTGCCGAGCTCAATCAATTATAGAATTCATAATCAAAAAATCCTTCATTTAGTTGATGTAATCTGTCATAAATATGATCCATCAAAATTTTTATTTGTATGGCTTCGGCCATTTTAGAGGAAATGGTACCTCAGTTAACGTTGTTGAAAGTTAGTAAATTTTATTATTAGCAATTTTTTTGACAAAAATATAATTTTATAATCGTTTTTCTTCATCCTGAAAGGTTAGTGAATGTGGTGTTTATCAAGGGAATGTTTCAGAGAAGACATCTCCCGTTTTTTCTCTAATAACAATTAAATGTATGCTCAATAGAGAATATTTTTTTATTAGTTTAATCTCATTTTTTCCTGTACAAATTGAAATTAAAAAAAAAACATTGAACACTTTCAGAACTTACAGGTTATCATTGCAAAATTACATAGAATGTTACCTGTTATATAACAGCTAATAACTAATTCGGGAATAGTTTTTCTTTGGTTGATAGAAACAATAAATGGACCCCAGGAAACATCCCATATTTTAAAAATAAGGAGTAACGAACAAATTAAATTCTAAATATTCTACATCGTTATCATACCATCTTCAGGTTTAGGCAAGAACTAACAACTTAAGCTGAAGATGGTATGATCACAATGTGGAATATTCGTATTCTACATTATTCATTGAAACAATAAAGTTTCATAATGTCGATAAAATAAAGTTGTATCATTGACTGATCCTCAAGACCCAACGAAAAAATATACACCTACAACAGTTAAGACAAGAGAAAAGTTATCAGTATATTTCCATCCATCTTCCTTTTATTAACAAAATTTTCCATTGTCTTAAAGTTTTAAAAAAATGATATTTTTTTAAAGTATATCAGTTGTACATAGAAATGATCAATTAGTATTTCTATTCTTTGTTTAAAACAATAATCTTCCAAAAATTCAAATGACTTTCTATTTCTTGGCGAGTTATAGTAACTACAAGGTGATGCGGTTCAACTGTCAAATCTCCTCCTTCCTAAATTATCCACTTTATACAGAGGTGCCCCAGTACGATTTACAACCTACATGTGGATTCTTGGCTGATATAGTAAATATTCTGCCACACAAAAAAGGTGTGGGAATTAGCAGTGACAATTGTTTTTCAGAGAGCCTGTATACATTACTTATAATATTAAACTTTTTTTTATCATTTTTCAGATTATGCATAACAATGATAGTCTGAGTATAATATCAATTTGTTTTATATTAATTTCATCAATATTTCACTATACTCTCACGCTATGAATTAATTAACAAGAGATTCTTTAATAAATTGATTTTTTCTTTTAGAAGAATCGATGATTAACCGTGTGTTTCACACTGCAGGCTGGTACAAACTTTTCAGACTGCAGGCAAGTACGAAAATGCAAAGAAAAATGCTCTTATCGTACTGGCCTGCAATCTGAGAGTTCTGATGAAGCCTTGCAACGTGGGATAAAACGTTGGCTCATATTAAACAGTTTAATTATTTGAGTTTTTTTCTTTGACCGAACTCAGACGATCTTCCATTTATTCTTAATTTAAAACAAATTTGATCCTTTTTTTCTCTCAACCTTTATTATTTAAAATTTTTCCAACGTTTCGACCCTCAGGCCATTCTCAAGGATACCACCTTCAATATTGATTTCACTTCCTTTTTCAAATCTTAAAAATGCAGGCTAATTTCCTTTGTCCCATATCACCTTTTCTAAAAAAAATTTTCTTAGATTTAAAACTTTACATAACACTTTTCTTCCTTCCTGTATGTAAAATTTTGAAATCTTAGAAATTTTTTTTTAGAAAAGGTTATATGGGACAAAGACAATTAGTCTGCATTTTTAAGGTTTAAAAAAGGAAATTACATCAATATGAAGGTGGTAACCTTGAGAATGGCCTGAGGGTCGAAACGTTGGAAAAATTTTAAAGAATAAAGGTCGAGAGAAAAAAAAGGATCAAATCAAAAAACAAGGATACCTTCATATTGATGTCATTTCCTTTTTCAAATCTTAAAAATGAAGGCTAATTGCCTTTGTCCCATATAACCTTTTCTAAAAATTTTTTTCTTAGATTTAAAACTTTTACATACAGGAAGGAAAAAAAGTG
Organism: Halyomorpha halys; assembly: GCF_000696795.3. Taxonomy (NCBI): domain Eukaryota; kingdom Metazoa; phylum Arthropoda; class Insecta; order Hemiptera; family Pentatomidae; genus Halyomorpha; species Halyomorpha halys. Next base: position 222,635 of record NW_027109899.1, read on the forward strand.
TTATGTAAAAGTTTTTAATCTTAGAAAATTTTTTTTAGAAAAGGTGATATGGGACAAAAGAAGTTAGCCTACATTTTTAAGATTTGAAAAAGGAAATGAAATCAATATTGGAAACGTTGGAAAAATTTTAAAGAATTAAGGTTGAGAGAAAAAAAAGGATCAAATTTGTTTTAAATTAAGAATAAACTAAACCACTCTCAAACAAGCAAATATAAAATAATTAATCTAATCTTCCATTTGTTAAAAAAATTTTCCATTGTCTTACAGTTTTAAAGAAAAGATATTTTTCTGGTATATCAGTTTATTTATATATTCCAACGCAATTCAGTTTAAAAAATGTACTTTATTCATGAAATAGTATTAAATTAAAATAGATATAACAATCTTTGTAAACTGGTTTGCTTCTTTTATCAACAGAATGCATAATTCGAACATAAAACGAAAGTAAAATCTGTACATTTCAGACAAGGAGGAAAGTTAAGCCTGAAAAGCAACGAAATAACGACCAAGTTATGCGAAGCTACTAACCCAAAATTATGATTGGGTATAATAAATTTCGGATCGAACGATTTTATAACACTGCTTCCTACGCAGCCCGTGGTAGCCGCAACATATATGTATTACGGCCGAAAATTTTAAACTACTTCAAAGTTAATATAACGGCCGTTTGATATAAGTAATCATAAATATGCCTCAAGAGCCATTTTTTCAACTACTTCATGGATTTATACATAAAACGAAATCACGCTTATTGGATTTTTATGTTTATATGGTGGCGCGGAGCGGAGAGACGTCACATAGTAAACGGCATTAATGTCAGATGTTTCATTGGAAACTGTAAATTTCGAGATTTTATAGTTAGGGCCTTGGTCCTTATGTGGTCCAATAAAATGTTTATTTACGACTAGAAGGAGTCTCCTCGAGACTCAACGTAGAGGTGTGAACCGGCGCAATATAAACAAAGCAAAAGCATCGCTCCCATAAAACATGGGTACCATTCAGTTGGGAATGTTCATTGGCACAGATAATGCACCCAGGTCCATGTCTTATTACTTTATGGCGATGAAGTTCAATATAATTTGAATCCTTTCCGTAACGTTGTCTTTAGGATCATACTCTATTTAAATTCATAGTTACGATGTTGTCAGCTGTTGCTGACATTTTAATTTTATACATGTTTTCATGTTGATCAATAAGATTATTCGTAAATATTATATAATATAATTATACGGCAAAAACTTAATAAAATCACTTTACTTTAAGATTTGTGATGTTATTAATTTATTAGGAGCTCAAATAGCTTCAGTTGAATAAATTTCAGCACTTCTCAAGGAACGTCAATTGACGGTTACCAAATACGGTACATTTGCAAAGTAAAACGTTATTAACTCGTTTCTAACCTGGCTTCTCCTTCACTACCTAATAATCCTCCTAGGCGTCTGAAAAGAAGATGGCCTCGAGATCTTCTCCTTTAGAAATATTTGGAGTTCTATCAATGGGTAGATTCTCCACATTGTATCATGTCATAATATCACTTACAGCAAATTTACTTGATATGTATATGTGTATACAATTGTAAATAACAATAAATAAATTACTAAAAAAAAAAACAAGAAAAAAAGTTATTAAATAATGCTAAAGTAAGATTACATTAGGAAGTTTAAGAAAATATTAAATATAAGCAGACACTAACTGATAATATGTATAATAAGGGTGTGAATATGGTGAATAAGTAAAAGTTTGGTTAGAATTAAAAGAATGTATCCAATATTGTGGCATCCGGGGTTCCGTTTCGACCCACTGCCCCTATCCTCTTCTATACTATAGGGGCAATTATAATGTCATAATAATTATTGTTATTGACTTCGATGAATGTCACTATAAGTTAGCATGTGAACCGAAAATAGAAACTTTGCACCAAGATTTGCATGTATTTTTAAATATATATTCGATATATTTTCAGTATAATCCATGTATTTTTAGATGTACTAACCGTCATTGTAATTGTTCTTCACTGTAACTTAAAATTAGAAAATAAATTAACGTGCAGCTGATACCAAAGTTTGACGGATTTCACTTTTGACAACAGGAGCAGCTGAGGGCGATAGGTCCAGAGGTCGGAAATATAGAGCGCCGACACCACACTTGACAAATAGCTCCCCCCTCCCTAGAGCTACCTGAAACCTGAGACCACTTAATAATGACAAATTCCAGCAGAGGACCACTCGTGCGTCCTCAATCTCGACCCCATCTGTCTCGGCTTAAGGAGTCCTCGCCTTCTCACAGTCCAACCGTAGCATCCGGGGTTCCGTTTCGACCCACTGCCCCTATCCTCATCTATATTATAGGGACAATGAATCATCAGAAGCAAAAAAACTTCTCAACCTTGAAAAGTAGACGTTTCTTCATGAAATGCATTAAAAGTTTTTCTGGTCGTCCGTTGAGAGTTCTATTAACGGCGTGGAAATCGTTTCTTATTATTATTGTAAGGTTTTAAAATGTTATAATAACATTTTAACGGTGAAACTACGAATTAGTTTTCCTATTTTCTGAATTGTCTAGGTGGAATCAAGCCAACAAACCTTGAAATAATGAGAGATTGTGCTAGATGTGGTGAGAATTGGCTGTGGTGGATTTACACAAGTTAGGAAGTGAGAGGCTAGTTAAGAAGTGAGAAATCGAAAGCAGAAAAAGTACACTAAGATAAACAAGATTTTGCCGATATTAAAAAATTATTCTTCCCAACTTCAACAACTTTAAATTATATTTTCTGTTCCGAAATAGAATGCTAAAATATGTATCTATCTTTTTACTCTAAATCCATCAGAATATGTTTGTGAATAAAGAAATGGTACGAAACAAATGTCAATTCTAATCATTGAAATTGCCAAATATTTCTTTTCCAACTCACTTTATACCTCTGTCTTCATTCTGATCTTATAACTAACCTATATTTACCTTTTTCTTATTTGGCCCAAAACGTCCAATTGTTGGATGTAGCCCCAGTGAGAGAATGACTAGAACACGGTAGTTACTAGAAATAAATCAGGTAAACATTAACTGATACAGATGGGAATAGTGACCACTAAGTCGCCTCCAAACAATCATCAAAAACAGTAAGCTGAATATATGTATAAAGTGTCTTATCAAAGTTGATCTTAATTAAAAGTTTTCAAAATTAATGAAATTTTGACAAAATTGGGTAATTTGACTGTCATTAATAACCTGGGCAGAATAGTCTGCAAAAAATGTTTAAATAATGGGATGTGAGGTGGGAATTTATATTTAAGATTGTTATCGAAGATGGTCGAATTGGCCGACACGTTGGACTGTCGATGAAATAATAAAGTGTTGAGAATTGATTTATTTAGCAATAACTGACATAATTAATACATTAAGTTTTTTTACTGAAAATGTGTCATCAATATCGATGCAGACTTTTAAATAAATAACTATTTTTTTTTTTTTTTTTGGTAAAAAAAAGTTGCATGTGAAGTTTTATTGCGTGACGGAATACGACCCGAATGCCCTGACTTTATCAAATAAAGCCGATTACTGCTTTCATTATCCCTTTTTCTTTCTTTCTAATTATTTTAGTAGCTAATAAATATTCCTGAGTATGACTGAATCTGGCTGAATATTTAAAACTATGGAGGGGTGCATACCGGTAAGGCACGTAGGATTGCATCAAAGCACTCCCCGTAGGGAGCAATACAATCCAGATGGGTCCCTGCTTCAGAAGAAGAAATCACAACCAGGGCCACATTTGTGCCCGTGTCCTAGGCCTCTGCAATATTAAAGGCCTAAGGGCTATTGGCTTCCTTACCTTACAATCCTATCTTGGGCTGCCCGACTATCTATTTAATCTTAGCAATCGTTCTTTATACCTTTGGTGTTTTGATGAATTTTTTTGCAGTAGTTTACAAGTGAAATAAGATACATAAAATCTTACTTTTACGCCGTGTTTTGTCGCTCAAACTAAGCAAATTACTTAAGGTTACTCTGTAGTTATAGGTGTAACAGTTGAAAGGTAGCATCACGAATTCATTTGGAGATTCATTCAGTTTTTTTAGTTTTTTTTTTTTGCAATGAATGATGAAAAAGTCATTAAATCCGCCAAGAAGAAAATGCACTCTTACCAAGCAACGATAAATACTTAATGAGTTAATTTCTCTCTCAGCGTTATGGATTTTCTCCCTCTAGTGTATTACTTTTTTAGACCATTTTACAACTTTATGAGCTCATTCCATTATATTACCTGAACTATGTTTTATTTATGCGGGTTCATCTGTAATTTTCAATTTTCATTGGTCAAATCATTGAAGCCTCCTGTCTTATATTATACAATATATTTTTCTTTGGCCCATTTTTTTTTCTTACAATATTATTTTATATCTATGGCTTGTAGCAAAAATAACCAATGACCATTTTTAGAGATTGTTTACGTTTCCTGTCGAAGATAAAATTTTTACATGCAAAAACATGCAATGTTTTTGGAACAAAGGATGTAAATATTGATTTTTTATACTACTCTTGTGTTTAAGAAAATTTTCAGTTTATGTATAAATTTCTTTTATTTATTTATTTACTAGTATTTTACCTAAATTTCGCACTTTTCAATACATTTTTCAACTGATGAATATTGAAAGTGATATTTTCGATCTGTAACAAATAATTATCTTATTTATACCTGAATAATTTTTTTTAAATACCAGATCAATTATTCACCTATTAAATTGATCTAGCAATTATTGGACCCTAATAATAGATATTTTATAACTATCCTTCTTGAAACAATGGCATGTGATCTATAGGTGTTTCAAATATTGACCAGATTCTCGAGGAGGGTGACCAACCCCTATGGATTTGGAAGAAGCAATACTTCACAAGCTCCTTTATATCAGGCGGCATTATTTATTAAACTAAATGCCCCTGACTCAGGGGGAGTCCCCTGGATACCTTTCATATGATGAAACATGTGACTGAGGCCATGCCTGCAGCCCCAGCCACGGTAGGCTGTTGAAAAGAGGTGTGGAAATCCACATCTATCAGAAATAAAGAATTATTGAACCCCAACACTGTTGCGATCAGCAAGTATCATTTCATTATATGGAACCTATTTAAAATTCTATTTATTTTTGTATACTAATGTTCACTAAAAGTATTATTACAGTATTTGAATTTAATTTTAAAATTAAAACAGTATTGTATTGAATTACTACTATTGTTAATAATAATATAAATAATCCCATATTTAAGGCTTTTTCACCTCATTGAGGCAATAAAATTGGCAAATAAGGACGTTCAAAGTGCATATTTGATTTTGATTTTTAACTCAATTTCATTTAGTGTTTTTATTTCTATTTTTTATTGTTGTACTCAAAAATAAAGTCGGTATAATATCAAAGTGTAAATAAGACTATTTTGTTTCTATTTTATTTCTAACATAAACCCGAACCAAAACATCTAAGGTATTCAATAATATTTAGTCATATAAAACAATTATCCACTTCCCAATACTCTGAACTAGCCACTATGTATGTATTTCAATACTATTAGCAGTCTCTTTGTATCTCAGAGGCTTTGTTACAAATAAATGGAGTATTAAATAGATGCAGAAAATAAAGTTTTTTTTCAGATCTCCTATTTAGCCCACAGGCCACTGCGTTATGTAAGGTAATTAGTTTATTCTAAAATTTATTAACGAATTTAATTGATTGTTAAAGATTTTTTCATTTTTTTTTTACAAATAAATAAATAAATTAGTTAGATTATATTATTATGTCTTACTAAATTAAAAAAAATGATTAATCATTCAACTTTAAATAATGAAACAGCGCAATTTAGATATTGCATTAAGTATAATCAAGATGTGCTTGGTTCGTGAATTACTTTAGTCGGATTTTTCAACAGAGTAATAAGCTTTTTCTTGTTGTATGGTCTTGGTACATTATCTGATAGGTTTTTATAGTTTGATCTTGACCTTCGTTGATCTAATATTGATGGATACACTGTAAGATGAAGCTCCTGGGCTATTGGCTGTGGGAGGCCATTATGGACAAGGCATTGGGCTTGTGCAGACCCACTGAGCCGGCAGGATGAGCTTAGGTCTGATCCTGGCTCAATTAGATCAAATCGCCTTGAATAAGTGATGTTAATCCATAGCCGGCAAACTGTCGGATTACAGTTGCTGCTTTCTCGATCTACTACGCAGAGGGGTCGATAAAATATTAACAGTGCAAGAGAGGATGCCGGACGTGTCGTTGCTCAGATCCTGCCTTGCTAGCTCGAGCACGTGGACACCATTCAGTGAATAATTAAGTTGGCTGTGAGATTTTTTAAAGGTATCCCTATGGACGCAGCAGAATTGGCTTTTTTGGTACGGGGTGAACAGAGTACACAAGGAGGGTTCTCGAAACTGCTCTCCAGAGGCAAGTGATAATCCTTGGCAATGTATGGCCTGAATGACGCAGTCGTAACCTAGGGGAGTGTAGACTCATGAAATATACGGTTTTATTTTGTCTATAGTCAAAACTTATAACTACAGGTATAATAAATACCCTTTCAAAAACACAGTAAGAGAAATTATGGGCCATAAAATCTTATCCACTCGAAATAATCTTTATGCATCCATCATCTGATAATTACGTTGATCAAGTGGACATACTTGCTGACCAATTTATATTTGGAAATATCTTTGCTGGGTAGGCGTCCGATCAATAATTTAGAGAATGAATGATTCCAATAACATAAAATGCAATCTGTCGTTATCGATAATGTGTTTTAACTTAAATGGGATGGAATTAGGGAGAGGATTGATTAATTTTTCATCTCACCGATTTAAAATTTAAATATCTTTCATGATAGATAGAATACACAATTTAAATAACAATTGAGATAAATTAGTCATTACTAACAAATGAATAAAATAAAATAAGTATTGTTAAGTATGCTGCAACAATGGAAATGCAAACAAAATAAAAACAATGATAATAATTACAACTATTATAGGATGTTATTATTATTAAGCGGAGCTATATCTCAATCATTTGAGACCTGCCTGACCTGCTGTCTCTTAGATCGCTCGGTTTGTCTGTTAATACCTGCTTCCCTATATTTTCTGACCAAGCAGTTTGATCGCATTGGTAGATAAACTATCTTACCAATACAAACATGGTCATCCCACTCGCCGGTTTCCATATAAAGAGTCGTTCATAACTCTCTGTAGGATTACATTATTATTTGTTATAAAAAAAAAGATCATTTTTGGCTTGCAGCGCAGAAAATGTACATTTTTTTCATGGTTATTTGCGAATCGATTTGTCTCTTTCTGAAGAATAAGTCAAATAGACAATATATGTCAAAAATAAATATATGAAAAAATAATGCTGTTGTAATTCGTAAAATTAAAAAAACTTTCCTTGCCGCCTTATATTGACAGTGATACAGTAACAAATAGTTTTTAATTCCGCTTTCAAAATAACCAATATAAAGAACATACCAAGATCTACCTTAGTGAATAATGATTCATCAAACAAGTTTGAGAAGAGGTACTGAATAGTTAACTACTATAAGAAAAAAATGCCTGAGATGTCATCAAATGTCGAATTTTCTCGATTTATCACAAGTTTTGTGTCAGGTTTAATACTAAAAAAATCACTCAAATACATCAGTTGTTATTTGAATTGCTACAAAGAAGAAACCGAAGTTCAAAACAAAACAACTGTTATCTCTCTTATTTACATCCATTTTTTCATTTTTTTTTTTCTTCGGCCGTTTTTCGTTTATTTCTGAAGTCCTGGGTTCTCTTATGAACAGTGCCGTAAAAAGACCAACCACCGCGAACTGTTTTATTCAAGTGCCATCCCTGCATTAGCCCCGAATGGATTATTCACCTATGTTCCGCGGGTGGAGGGCACGCGGCAGTTCGCTCGTATGACGGGGTGTCACGAGTCAGGTTTATGTCTCTACAATGTCCCGGAGGCCTCCCATTATATTTTCTTTTTTCTTTCCTGATGTTCCTTAGTGCTTGGCCTAGTTTGTGAAGCTCTGGTGATGGTACGTACGTTGTTGCTTGGTCCTCTCCTCTTTTCCTCTCTCTGGGTATTTTATAATAAATGAGCGTTGAACTGAGTATTATAGTACTCAGTACACACCAAATAAAGGTTTACAATTTTTTTTTTGAATAGCTATGCAGAGTGTATGTTTTGAATTCTTAACGAAATAGCTTATTTCATGGTAGCCTGTTACTTGAAAAATGTATAATCTATATTTGTTTATTTATTTTTATTTTGTTTGGCTTTACAGACTTTGGATGCCCGAATCAGCCTGCCTGCCTCCCAGTGATGAGGTTCTTGTCAATTTTAGTAACATTAAACGTGTAAAGTTGTCCTGATGGACTGCTTCGAGCCACATGCCCCGCCTATCTTAATCTTTTTGTCTGCATATCATGAAATATTGACTGACCAGTCTCTGCAAGCAGCTCAATGTTAGTTTTTTTTCTGTTGTTAATGCTGTTGTTAATTAAATGGTGTTAAGGCTCTGATCCCTGATCGCTCCTTTAATTGTACAGGGTATTTTCCTTTCAAATCTACCGATATCTGCTAGAACCCAGGCCTCACAGCTGTATATCTGAGCTGGCGTTATCATGGCATTGTACACCATTAGCTTCAGAATATAAGAGTCAATTCTAATATGAGTGAAACTGTCAATTTTTGGAAACGATATGCCTTTCACGTAAACCATTTAAGGTTGGAATCATATACTTTGTTTTGTCAACACTTAATTGCAATTAAATTTTCTCTACTTCTCATAGTAGAGTCTTTGCGAGTATTACCATATCATCTTGGTAACTTCTTAGAATCGCAATGTCATTCGCGTACGCATGAGTTTTGTGTTTCGTTCTGAACTGTACCAATTAGCTACAATTAGCGAGCGATGTTCATCTAATTACTTTTTTTAGGAAAAAGTTGAACAGCATTTGTGATAATTCATCTCCCTGTCTCAGATCTGTTCTGACTTGAAAGGCTTCAGATACTTCTTGTATCAGAACTCTGCATTTAGAATCATTTGCAAATGCTTTTGTCAATCTCACAAACTTCCCTGGGATCTCCACCTCAGTCACGATCTTCCAAAGATTGTTTCTCTTTACGGAATAATAGAAAAAGTGCTTTGAAATCAACTAAAAAGGTTCGCTCATCCTAATCTACTTCCCATCGTTTTTCCAGTTTCTATTTTAGGATGAAGATCTGGTCTAGCTTGCTCTTTCCTCTCTTGAACCCTACTCGGCGGTCGCCTATTATATTCTTGTAATACCGAGATATCTGATTTAGCAAGATATTGGTCACTCATACCTGGCCAAGATCCTAAATAAAAGCCGGGGTCGTTATCGTTCTTAGTAAAGTGTTGTTTACGGTATCGGGTGTTCAGCCCTACGTCCGATCTCCGATCTGGAGGACCAGGAGCTATATCAGACACAAGGGTTGTTCATCTATCTCAATCCTCCCTCGATTACGGATACCCTCCTAATGATGTGTGTAGGGTGGATCCGAGGGTGGCTCCAAAACCCACAGGGTTGACTCATGGCCACATTATTGACTAAAAATTATCTGCCACAGCCGGATTCGAATCGGGGTCCTTAGAGTTAGTAGCAAATCTATAGTTATATGTATCGAATTGCAAAAAATAATTAAATAAACAAGAAATGTTATTCTACGATATAGTTACTTCTAACTACTGTTGAAGATGATTCATGTTTTACTTTCTCATTGTTACTAAGCAAGAAAAGTATTTTAATCGAGTTTAGAAAAGTATTGCATTTTTCTGTGGATCTGTGTTAGAGTTTTAGTGTAACTATAATCTCTTAAATGGGTGGAAGAATTTTTATCTGTAAAAATCTCCAATGCCTGTGTCAGGCACGAGCTTCCTATTCACTTTCCTAAAATCACGTTTTTATGTAGATTGTAGAAATGAATATGCTGAAAGGATTTTAATGAATCTGGTCTAATGTGATTGCCCGTTAAAACATTTCATATATAGAATAAAGCCCTGAGAAAAAAATAGAAAAATGCCATGACGAAATGTATATATCATTTATATAGTATGACTAGTTACATAACTTAGAATGGATACATTAAATGGTCAACAAAAAAATTAAGCAATTTTTTTAATTCTTTTAGTAAGTTTAAAATTAACTTTAGATTGATGCAAGTTCATGTAATGCTGGATATTAATCATATTCAAGAAGGAATTTTTCAAAACTTAATAAAAAACTTTGAACTGACTGATTACAAAAATGTCATTAGTTTGGTGGAGAGTTCAAGTATGACTGCTAATCTTTTTACAGCTGTTCCTATTTAGAAAAACAATTGAAATTGCTTGTTTTCTCATTTTCACAAAATTACATTTAATCAGAAACAAGAAAAATTAAATTGTAATGCCGATGTTCGTTACTTACCTTTCTCCTTTTCCTTTACCCAACAATTTGGATATAGGGGAACGAAGCCATCCACTAATATCGATAATGGCGTGGAGGTCAAGTTCAACAAGCGGCCTCATTAAACGAATAGTTTCCTTTTGAAATTAAAAAAAAGAAGGAATATATAACGTATGTGTAGTTTCCTTCGTCTACTATTCCAAGCCTTCATTCCACCACCACTAGGTGTCGTGTGAATATCGATGTCGACCCTTTCGAGGCCCCGTAATGAGGGCAATTCCATTGAGCCGTGGAAGACAATGGCGCTAAGGATAGCCGCCACCAAGACAATGGATCTAATCTCTGTTATCAAAGCTGACCCTGTGTTTAAGTCGTTAGGTCGCTGTCCCTAGGGTAACTGATTGCCTAGGGCGAGTGTGGGAGTGCCCTGTACCGTTCCATTTTTTTGTTCAGTAACCTTTGAGGTAGTGTCAACAATGGGTACATTCAGCCCTTGATAACGGTCATAGAAGGGAATGTCCACCTTGATTTAACATATTAAATAAACCTGCAAAAGAGACAGCAAATGTTATTGACTTCCTACAAGGAAACGTCATCATAGATTGAAAATAAGATAAACTAAACTTCGATATAGGCAGTTTCTATATTTAATAGAAATATATACATATCTCTTTGTATAGCTATGTATGCTTGTGAATCAATGATTTACTTAAATCTTCATAAGATTCATTCTGTAATAACTTTTGGTGATCATGTAATGTAGGTAATTTTTCAATTCTGAGGAGAGTGGTTAACAAGCTTCTTCTGTCATGTCTCGAAAATTATCATTAAAACTGGATTATTGTTTTCTTCCCTTACGTTTGGACGGGTTCAGCGCATCTGAAATTCGGTATTTAGGATTTTTTTTTCTCGCTATAAAAATACCATAAAAGTAAGAATGACTTTCAGTCTAAATATAGTCATGTCCCTATATTTTCCGCCACTTTGATGTTTTACTCACGTCCATATTAGCCATCTAAATTGAATAAGAGGGTTGAAAATTTGTTGTGAATTGAGTTGGTGTTAGAGAATTGTCCTTTGTGTATTGTAACTTTTCTAACGGTTGTATTTTTTCCCTCTCCTCGACAAATTTTTTAGCAGTTTTTAATAAAACAATTTTTATATGTTTTCCAAGCAAAATGGAAAGGAAACCCGCATGAATACTGCTCTTTTTTTATTCGATAGCATCCCGACTATATTATTAATCCCGTTCTACCGCATCACTCCATTTTCATGTTTTTTATTATCCAATCGTATTCACCGAACTGACAATTTAATTCATAAAATGATATGGTCCTGATAGGAAACTATAAAAATTCACTGTAGGAAGATAGTCCGGGTGGCGGTCAATAAAGGCATCAAAATGGTAAAAGAAAACTATTTATTGTTAATCAACGTTTCGCCCCACTTTGCAGGATTTCCTCAGGGCTAAATGAAAAATACCCTTCCTAAGGGTTAGTCTAGGAAGTGGGGACGTTTCTCTATACCTGACTTTCACCTTTTTTCTCAGTTGTTCGCTGTGTTTCAATCTGACAGATAATCCCTATGTTTATTGTTTATTTTTATAAATTTTCCTAATATCTCCATTTTACATATTACTATACTATACTCACCTATATTATATCTACTTTACTTATCCGTTCTATCTTTTATACCTACCTCTTTACTACATTTATAACTATTTCTAATGAGTAGTCTTCTACCATTTATTAGTCTAGATCTGTATTTAGAACTTTTCACACCTGGTTATATTTATTAGTAACCAATTATTATAATTATGTAGTCCACCTACATACATACTTCCCTATATTTTTATTATTAATTCTTTTTTATGAACATAACAATTGTTTTGAAATGTTTTATTTTAATGTTCCAGTGAGATTTAAAAAAAATATATATATTTAATTAGATTTGAATAAGTATGCTGTTGGGATGAAGTTGGGCAAAACAAATTTGTTGTTTTTGAATAAAGTTTTTCTTTCAGGAAATAAGACTGTGTAGACATTATTTTTCATACCACACATATTATTCATTCTAACAATGTTGAATTCTATAGATTTCGTTATGTAGAGGAGAAAAAATAATTATAAGAGCCTTGATTTAACTGAACGGAAATTTACCATCCGAACGGCAATTAACAAATTACTTGATAAAAAGATTTTTTTTGTTCACTATACCTTGAGATTCGTTTCACCAAACTTCAACTGTAGTATGCCTCGTGTAAAAGTTTTTTTAAGATAGCTCGATGATTTAGAATTGTGTCTATTACAGGATAACATTGTTCGGTATATGTCTATGAGTAAAAACAAATATTTTTCATTGATGTACTTAAAAAAAATTTAAATTAGGTACAACCCATGATGGGTCGGGGGTTCAGTACTTTGTAAGGAAGTACTGTTACTAGACCAACGGTTGTACAAGGAGGTGATTTGGTCAGAATCACGCTCGATAGCCAGATTTTTACTCAATTTAAGTTGACTCACGACCAAAATGTAACAAAAAACAATTTTCTGCCCAGTTGAATTCGAACTCGGGTCCTTGGAGTTAGTAGCCATGATTTATTAAATTAAATTAAATTAATATCCGAGCTCCCTGATATATTTAAAGTAGATAATATTTTTTTATAATCCAAATAGTCTTTATTTTATGAATGATATTTTATTGGAAACCTTTTATTAAAAATAAAAATAAGCAAAGTAATATGATTGGTTAAGTAAAAGAATATTATTGTAATAAAAACGGAAGATTATCATTCCTTTATATTAAAAAAGTCCATTAAATGAACCCCCGTTTTACTTTATTGTTCTTTTTATAAGAGTAGACTTAAAACAGAAACAGTTGAACTGGAGAGGCCCTAATCCTGACAGACATAAAGGGCCTAAGAAGGGCCACTCGAATTTCGTTGTAAGTTAAGCTCCATTTCACAAGAAGGCTCCATGTTTAAATCCGAGAAGCACAGAGTACATTTTATATGTCCACTTCTAGTCGTCTCTAATTTCATACGGCGCTTCACGCTCCAGGAGGAAAAGCCATTTTCAGACATTTCTCTTCCCCTTTAGAGTAAGAGTTATAAATGAAAATCCAGCGGAGCGGAATGTCTACACTGGGATAAATGTGACGCCAAGCCATTAGAATGCCTCGGCCATGATACACCAGTAATGGACTCCAAAACCTCCTCGTGTATGCTTTCTTTAATTTGTATTCAAGTTATGGTCCAGTTTTGGCAATCTCTGCTCCCCTTCAGGCCGAGGAAAATGTTTCTAGATATTCCTCCTTTTTTATCTCCACCATTTAATTTAATTAAAACTATATTAATTATACTTTCGGAAGGAAAGTAGTCATTTTCAGTTATAACGTCAATGTTATGTAAATTGGGTGAAGGTAACAAATTGGATATTTTTTTTTATTCCATAGGTTGTACTGGAGTATACATACTGAAAAGTTTTCAACCTAACAAAAATACAAGACATTTTTTTCCGAAATTTTTATTTTTCAACATAGTCTCCATTTAACTCTACACACTTCTCCTAGCGATGCTCCCATCTCTGTAACCCGTCCAAAAAGTACTCGGCGTTTTTCTCAGCAAAATAATTGTTCACGAAGGTGATTGCCTCTTCATTTTACGAAAATCTCTATCCTCTGAGCGCAATTTTTAGATGAGGGGACAAAAAGAAGTGGCTTGGGGCTAGATTTGGTGAGTAAGGCGGATGGTCAAGCAGTTCAAACCGTAATTCCTGGTTTTGTGAGATCTGAGGTGTGAGACGGTGTGTTGTCTTGGTGATATAAAATTTTCTTTTTTCTGCAAATGTGACCGTTTTCCCGCAATTTCTGCCTTCAGCTTATCAAGTAATGATGTGTAGTATGCTTCTGTGATGGTTTTTCTCTTTTGAATATAGTCGATTAAAATAAATCCACGACTATCCCAAAAACAATCGCCAACACTTTCCCAGCCGAGAAAACAGTTTTTGGAGCTCGTTCCCTCTTCGCAGTCCACTGTTGGGACGATATTTTTGTTTCGGGCGTATAATGGTTTCATCTACAGTAATTGATCGGCGCTAAAACTCATAAAAACAAATTTATTGCGTCTAAACTGCGCCAACAGAGCGTTGGAAATGTTCATTCGAACACACTTTTTGTCAAACGTGTGCGAATGCGGCACCTCACAATCACATCAACTCGCTCTAACGACTGTAACCTAAACACTGGGTAACTTGGGTGGGTAACTCGGCAGATGAACAATGAAATTCACTTGCATTTATTTACGAGTGCTGCCATCTTCACGTTGCGGGCGGAAACATTTCAGACCACCCTCGTAGATATTAGTTAGTTTTACTAGGTGAAGAATAATTTGAAAAATTACCAACTTGCATAACCGATGTTCAACAAACAGTACTTGCTTACATTATGCTTACCCTCAACCACTCAAATCCCCTAGTTTCTAATCTTGGATCATCTTCCATTCCTGACAATCCTCCGAGGCGCCTGAAAAGAAGATGGCCACGAGACCAGCTAATGTAAAATGTCATTAGAGTGCTACCAATGAGTAGTTGCTCTATACGCCTGTAACACTCCATTTTAACTAAGATCAAATTTACTGAATGTATTATGTAATATACAGTTGTAAATTTCAATAAAGATATTAAAAAAAAGTTAAAAAAAAAAATAAAACCACAATGTTTCAAATAATTTTTGATTTTATATTGGTTTTTATGATGAAAACTGCCATTCCTAGGAAGAAAATTATTATAAAGTTTTAATTAGGGTTATACAGTTATTAAATAATAATTAACAATTTTTTAAACTTTAGTAATTTATACAGTATTCTCAAAATACTGCGATTAACTGCAATTTTTGACTAAAGTCTCAGTCCCGGTTTTCATATAATTATAATGAGTGTTTAGGGAATAATAATGGAATATAGAGTCTAATATTAATAAGCTCGATTGTAAATAATGAGGGATCCTAAGGACATGAAACTGGACAATCGTTATTAAGACATAGTTCCAAGCAAAAATCATCTCTCAGAATAAAAAGACTCTAATCTTTCAGAAATGCAGCAGAACGGATTTTTAGATCCCGTCTCTCCGTTGTAGATAATTTAAAGCACGACAGGTCTAATCTCGTGGCGCTCTCGGACAGACTACACGATCCTATCCCGGGGTTTATAATCGCAGAATAACAGATTCGAGAAACTAATTTTGAAAAACATCCCTTCCTTCAGGGTGAGATGAGATTCTTGCTAATTCTCATCATAAATGGCTTTATTCATGAATCTCTCGTCCCAACCTTGCTTTTTATGTTTTGCTAATATCAGAAAAGAATATTTTAAACATTCCCTTCACCTCTGGAAATGTAATTTTACAGCAACTTTTCCGTTATATTACACAATCATAAGTGCCTCTTTAAAGAATTGATTTTTTTTAGGATTTTCTAAAAAAAAAAAGCTCTATCGATTTTGATTTAACCCAAAATAAGCAGTGAACAATTAAGTGGCTTTTAATATCAAACACGTCTCATCCTTATTAAAAAAGTCTAAGAGTCTTAGTTCTTCCACTTAAGTACTTTTAATTTTGCTTCTTTGAAATAAAACCGTTACCCGTTGTTTGTAATAATAAGCAATGGTTAAATAGAAAGTAATAAAGAATTTGATAAATAATTAAATGAGAAAAAAAGGAAAAATAGAGACAAGAATTTGAATCAGAAAGTCACAGACCGATCGCTTTCGTAGGTACAAGCCTTCCTTATTTTTATTAAACTGTTGTATTCTTGGCTGAAAGTTAATATTCGTTATTTTTATATATATATATATATATTTTTTAACTTTTCAATGCCCTAAACTCATTAATATCTGTTGGGTGTGTTTTTTTTTTATATTCTATTTAATAAAAAAGTATTACGAAATAAATGTCAGTCCTAGCTGCGTGCACTAACGTTTTGGTATAGAACTGGAGGAGCGGCTACTGGGGCTGAGGGGTGCAGGAAGGGCCAGAAGATGAGGGCGCTAAAAGGTCACCCTTTATTGAAGGGTGGTGGATAAAGGTGGATGGGGCGGACCAAATCTGTATTGGAGGTGGACAATCAGTTGGCCCCACTCTAATTGCAGGCACAAATTGCCTTCTGACTCACGGCTCCATTCTATCACTTAACCATACCGCTCCTCCAGTATACTCGTCCTGGAACAACTGCGTAAGCAGCCGTGGCGAAGAATTTTCCAATTCTCCAGACTGGAGGGTTCGGGGGTGGTATGCAAATGATTCTTCTTAGGCAATTAGAGGAAGCAGAACGAAACGTTTCATTAGAACAACGACAGGATATTGTTGATCGTTTACTCTTATTGAACTGGGGAGTCCTGCTGATTCTTGAGCAATATGAGGGGCTGAAGCGTCTGGCATGCAACATTTGTTAGACTATTTGAACGTTGGCATCGTAATAACATTTGTTATATATTTTAGAGTTTTACAGGAGTAATTTTGTTGAAGAAATCCTGTATAGATGATTTCAACTTTACATGCATTGCGTCTAATTTGCATGGTTGTGACATTTAAGTTTTCAATGTCAAAGCAATGAAAATTACAATTCATTTAACAATAACTTTCTAAAACTTCAAAAAAAAAAAAAAAAAAAAATACAACAATGTATACTTTAACGCGGTGTAAGAATATTGCAAATATTATAAGATTTTATAATATTTCGAATTTAATAAACTTTTTTTCCATTATTTTCATCTTTTGTTAAAGAAGAGCGTACAATACATTTTCCCATTTTGTTCCATATCACATACACTCACATGTCCTGTGATTAAGTTTTTTATTCGAATTTAAAACTTATATATCAAATACCTGAGAAAAAGTAGGTAAATATATAATTGATTTATACATAATTCATATATAGTTTTCTCATAGTTAAAGTCAAACTGGGTTCATTTTAGCACTAAACTTAATAGTACGAAAAACAACCAAGTAGTACAGCAAATACTATATTTTTATAAATCATCAAATGTTCTCTGACAATTATATTTATGAACAATAGTATAAATTATTTCATTATTCTTCAAGCAAAATAAGTTTTAAAAAGATTCCTTAATTATTCCGAGGAGCATAAAAGGAATATTTTCTTCATTTCGCATAAGGTTTCCCAAGAGACTGGCTGCCATTAGTAATTTTAAAACTTTCTACATTCTTAACTATTCATTCTAATTCTCTCGGCAAGCAAGAAAGGTCTATTTTGTGCTATATTCTTCTGTGGAATAATATGCTCTCGATGGTCCAATGATAATGGGCTTATCCTAATGTGATATATTTAATTTGATACCTCTTTTCCAAAACTGAAAATTTTCTTCGTACAAATTGTTCGCTCCGCCGCGATTTGCTGGTAAAAGATTAAGGTGCTAGTGCAAGCAGTTCACTTTAGGTTAGAGCAATTAGCAATTAATATTTCCATCATCATTAGGATCCTAAAGGTGAGAGAAAAAAATTTAAAAGGTTGCAATGTAAAGCAATGAAGGCATAATCAAGAAGATACGCTTTTCACAAAGTAAATTTAATGTTTTCATTTTTCACTCATATTAAAAGAGTGAGTCCTAGGTACTAATGGAAATTTATTGGCATTTACTAAAAAATGGTTGCTGAGAAAGAGGTTAATGCTGTTGGTTAATGCTCATACCAAATTTCTTCAGAGCATACCAAATATCAGATATAAAGTATTAAGCCGTATTTTTCAGAAAACTAGACTCTAAATGCAGAATGACCATTACGGTAAGTTCTTTGTATTCTTTTGAAAGAGATTCCATCTTGTTAGGACTGTTGTTGTTTTCGAATAACTTTAAATTTCGTATAAAGTAGCTGTAATTTTTATTGATTAAATATGAAACTCAGAAGAATAACATTTTTTCATAAATTATATCTCTAAATTAAGCTGATTTTCCTTTGTTACATCCATCAGAATTTGAGTTTTTTTTTTTTTTTTTTTTGGTATTCTGATTATTATAAGCACCGAAATTGACTGACAGTGGGCAATAATATGCCGTTCGCTGAGTGTTTTCGAAGTAGGTAATCTTTTCATGGTTACTTCTGGCAAAAATATGACTTCCGCTATATTGCTACAATTAGTTTATGTTATCTTCAGAATCTCAATTTTCAGATTCTTTATTTAGCAAAATTTGTTTAGGTCTTATCTAAACAAGCACAAGAATTCTATGATCTAAACAAGTCATCTTTTTAAAAAATACTCGGATTACTCGGATCCCAAATTTTATTTTCAATGCAATTCTAAAAATTGCCATTACTGTTTTATAATTCCCTAGCCTGTAAGGAATTTTTTTTTGTTTAAAACATTGGGTTCCAAGATTTTAAGTATTTCTGATGTAATTGGATGCATGGTTACAATATTCTTTATATATCTAGTACATTCATTAATTCATTTCATAATTCCTAATGAGAAGAAACAGAGAGGACACAAAGGATCGAGGGCCCAATCTCATCTGCTACTTCACCTTTCTTCCTCAATATGCTCTACCATTTTATAAGATTAAAACCTTAATAAGTTCTTGAGCATGATGAAAGGGGAAGAATGAAAAAGATTTTTCTTAGCTTTTATCTCTTTAATGTAAAAAGGAAATTTCTGTATTAACAGAATTAATTTGTTAACGAATGCCAGCTCTTTTCAGATTTAATCACTTAGCAGTATAAAGGTCAAAATATAAATATAGAAATGGGGAATCAACCCTTTTAAGCAGATCCGGTTTGAATTGTCCCTTTTTTAAAAGAACAGTATTTTTTAAATATTCTAGTCCAAAGTTCTACATTGAAAAACTAACATTGAACTAATTGATTATAAAAACTGCACTTAATTAATGAAGCCGGATCTAAGATTTTCGATCTACAATATTAATTTATACCTAAATTTTCTCATTACATAATTTAGGTATAAATTAATATTATCATATGAATATCGTTTATGGATTGTAGTGTTTTCATCTTTCAGTAAAATTTAATGAACTTA
This sequence comes from Halyomorpha halys, assembly GCF_000696795.3. Taxonomy (NCBI): domain Eukaryota; kingdom Metazoa; phylum Arthropoda; class Insecta; order Hemiptera; family Pentatomidae; genus Halyomorpha; species Halyomorpha halys. The sequence continues at coordinate 242,109 of NW_027109899.1, forward strand.
GACTAATTTTAACCAATCTCAATCATTAATCACAATCACCGATCATCTTTCATTTCAGTCCTTTCTAACCTACCCAACCTTCAAATTGACATACAATTTGCTCAACATTTTTTCAAGAGCCTTCTTTGAGCCATAGAAACCGTAATCTAAAATATGAGATGATAATCAGAAAGTCTTAAACGGATCCTAATAGTTACTCGTAAGTGCATAACGATAATAGTTTTCAGGAAGCAATCCATGATATTTTATTACTTTTACTGGAAACTTCTAGATTTCTCGATTATCTATATACTAATTCAAGTACTAAGTACTACTGATTTACGTAATCAAAATTATATTATAAGTCCATTAATATAAAATATCAATAAATAAGAAATAAAGCCTAAGGTATTGGCGCGACAGACCATGGAGGTCCAAGGCTTCGCGCGATGTACTTTGGAAATACATTGCGCTTTCATGACGTGGTTTTCGTAGGGTGGATTCGTCACTCCCACGCAGTGCAACCCATTGGCTGACGGACCTCACAAATGCCCGGGGGAGGCTGTGAGTGCGTATCGTATAATTATATGCTTGAAAAAATCCCGGATAGGGCCGGGGATTCGAACTCACAATCTTTGGGTTGGCAGACAGGCGCGTTACCACGCTACTGCAGTCACCCTGCTACCCCTACTCAAGTTTCTAAAATACAGATAAATAATTAACAAGTCGATGCTCAGCAAATTCAGACATGATTAGAACGGAAAAAAAAATGCTGGCAGAATATGGAACAGCAACATCAAAAATAGATAAATTAACAAGAGAAAATACTTGACACTAGTACATCTCAGCACAAGAATAATTTTAACTCTATGAAGAGTAATAAGTAAAACTTATTTTATTTTATTATAAATTTGATTCAATTAAAATATAATATAATTGGTATAAAATGGCAAAATTCACACCGCATTGGCAAAACCTAATTTAACCTTTCATATATTTAAGGCGTATTCCTGGAATCTAATAAAAAAAAAACAAATGAAAAGGCCTTACTAGAATTAATGCATTAAACTGAAATAAAAGATTCTAACCAGCTATTAGTATTTTTCTAGATAAAAACATTTTGTTATTTACTTATTTGTATGGACAAATAAGACGATGGCGTCCATCTTCCACCCTTTTGGGTGTATTTGGTGTAATGTTTTGTTAGTTTCATAATATAAGTTATGTATCATCGAGTGCAAAGAGTAAAAAAAGAGAGAAAAGGGTATATGAAGTGACTTGCACGGTTCCCAGTATCATAATGAATTTATAGGTTTTAGAAATTCATTCTGATAATTTATAGGTTCCTCTCCTCGTCTATATATATCATTCGATCGAGTGATCTACTTAGTCAGCTGACACTAGAATAACAGCTGACTAAGGCTGTAAATTATATGTATGTATATATATTTAATAGAGAGTTATTTAATTTAATAAGATTGACTCATGTTACACTCATTCCTTGGAGGCATGTCCGAAGAATTACCATCAAAATTTTAAATTTTATTGCAAGAATATGACGGAGCAATATACTTTACAAAAGCTACAACACTACATTTTAGCTAGAATCAATCAATCTAAGCATCTAAAAAAAATATATGAAATTTTAGATCATTGTAAAAAAAAAATATTTAAAAAGTTTAAAGATATTCTTTAATGAACAGGATTAATTTTAGTCTTAATACACCAACTAATGAGGTTAGAATCCATTAGCTGATACTAACGAGTCCCTTTTTTTGTATCCCAATATTTTGCAACATAATAAGTTTATCCGAAAAAAATGGTATTTAATATATGACATACACATATACAAACATACACGCATATGTGCACAATCTTTTTGATTTTTCAACACAATTTATATTTCTATAAATATAGAAATTTTCCATTTTCATTTTCCGTTCGTTTTATTTGAATTGAAATTACTGAAAATTCTACGTCCATAGAGAACTTATATCAATTTTCCTCCATCTATACCAACAAGATTAAGGAGGAAGTCAGGAACTAAGCTTTGCCAAAACATGCTTGTTTTGTCTACAAATCAGATCAGCTTTGCATAGCTTATACTTGCGACATCTTTACTCGGGTAAACAAACGTGATGTTACCCAATCCGAGGTTACCCAATTACCATTTGAGCTCAACTACTTTCTAGATTCTGAGCACGTGTCGATAGCTGTGATTATGGTGGAGTGAATGCTCTTGTAAACTCAATTCACAAGTCCTATACATAGAGTTAAAGCAGGAATCTATGTTCAACAACACTAACATAGCAACTCAAGTGAAAAGTTAATAATAAGCCACAAAAACGGTTACAAAGAATTACGCAGTTACACTTTTCCAAAGCCACAAACATTACAAACTAAATATAACAGTTAAAATGAATGATTAGAATGCAAAACATTGTGCATACATATTACACAGAAGTAAAGAGAATAAACAAAATGAAGTAGATATACAGTTCAAAAAATCAAAATCTATGACCCATAGAATATAATTTTTAATATGTTGGATATTGTTTGATTACTACCCTCAAAATTTTTCCTCTATCTTCATAAATGGCAGATATACAGGCACATGAAACTTCTAAGTCGAAACAAAATGATAGCTGATGATAATGTCTAGCTCTACTTAGAAAACAGAGTTAACAAGTGAAAATGTATTCCTAACAAGAATAAGAATTGAGAATTTAAAGAATACTGTATTTTCAATCATCAAAAATTGACAAGCCATACAAATACAACTCGGTATTGGTTACTCTTGAGTATTTTTGGTATTTATATTATTTGATATTCTTGAGTAAATAATTAATCAATGCTCATAATAGTTGAACATGAATTCTGTAATACTTTCGGTACTTGTATTCGTGGTAGAGGATTACAGTTGCAAACGCATTCTTACCATATCAATGGGGTCTCAGAAATTTAATTTTATAGCAGAATTTTTTTTCGTATTGATTTACGAAGGTAAAGCAGATAAAAGAGGTTCAATTCTTGAGTACAAGTATAACTATGTATCTCTGTAGGCCTTTCCGTCACGCCTTTTCATCATCACTCATTTTCTGCTTCTCGAATAGGTTTTTAAAAAACAAGTATTCATGAATTCTGCAGCCAGAATAAAGTAATTAGATTTAAAAACAAAAATTCGAACCATCCTGAAGTATAAATGTTCAATTTAAAATTTTTAATATACAATGAGATAAATTTTAACAGATTTTTATAAAGGATATAATTCGTTTCTAGTAGCCGTGGAAGACTAACATTCTCTGTAGACTTTTTCTTATCCAAACAGATGCACTTTTAAATAAGTTACTGATGTAAAAGTTACAAACCCGGACTACAGTTATAATTCAAAGTAGTAATGGGACCACAGTTGTCACTGAAAATTGCGAAATGTTGAAACATCTCGTATCCAACTCAGCGTTCTTATTTCATCCTGAAATATATATTTTTTAAATATTTAAATTGCACAGGTGAAAAATGATAAAGCGGCAAAAGCGGTAATGAGCTCTGGAATTGGTTTCTGCTACTGTCTGAGCAGAGCTTCCAAAGCCCATTCCCATTATAAACGTAATATCAATAAATTCAAGTCTTGAAAGTAGACCAGGGCTGAATTCCGAGTATGCAGGAAAAATATATTTCCACCCGCTGGGGACTGCACACTGCAGCAACCTCTGAATTATAATCGTCTCTACTTTTATTTTCTTTACCTAACGTTACCGCAAGTAAAAAATTTAAATCATTCGTAAGTAATGCCCTTTGGAAAATTCCACAACCGTCGGATGGCAGAGTTCATAATATTAACTGGAGTATCTGGCGGTTGTTAAAAGTTATTTATTTTTAAATAAAGCGCTGCAAAAACAATTTATATTGGAAGAAGATAGTTGACCGTATGAAGTAGATTGGAAGAAGATAGGCCCGGTGACGGTCAATAAAGGTATTAAAATATTAAAAGAAAACTAATTATTGTTAACCAATGTTTCACCTAACTTCGCAGGGCTAAATGAATGAACAAAATACTAACGTTTTAGAAATAACAGAACATTAAAATAAAATCATTTCAAAATAATTATGAAGTCTATAAAAAAAATAATAACAACAATATAAGGAAGTGCACATAATGAAGTATGTATACTTCCTTGTATTATATATGTAGCCTTCCTCTGCTTCACTTTATGTCTTCTGCTCACTTTTTCTTCTGTGTTTGACAATTTTTGTTTTATGTTACCTCCATTTTCATTTATTATGAGTTTGGGACTTTATTTCAATTTATTGGAGATAAAATTTAATCTAAGGAAACAGTTCAATTTTCTTGACAAATACCTTTGTTAATGTGTTTGATATGTATTAGACATAGCAGAGCCGCTTAATAGGTCGGGCGAGTCCCAGGCTGCGCCCCAAAACTAGATAAGGAACAATGTAGAGGGGAAGGAAGATTTTGGGAGAAGACAGCAAAGGCATTCAAGAGAGGTCAGAGAAGGGAAGCCAAGGAGGGAGTTGGTCATCTCCTTCTGGGCAAGACAGAGGAAAAAGGCTTTCTTGAGGAGAGCATACAGTGACAACGGAAGAGTATAGTTGAGGGAAACAGCAAAGTACACCAGAAGTGGAGGACTCCAGCAAAGTACACCAGAAGTGGAGGACTCCAGCAAAGTACACCAGAAGTGGAGGACTCCAGCAAAGTCACCAGAAGTGGAGGACTCCAGAAAAGCGACTCTATGAACTGCCAGAGCCGCATGAACACAGCAAAACCATAACACACGAGTTAAGTAAATCCTAAGTTGTTATTTTAAATGGCAAAATTAAGATCAATAGAATATGGATGGTCTCATTGGAATTCTTTAGTCTTAGCTTATCAAGTAATATAAATTTAAGTCAATAGGTGTATCTATGCTCTCTTATATCATTATACCACAATTGTCAATCTTTGTAAATAAAACATAATGTTTAAATAAATAATTCAATTTTTTTTATCCATTTTTGTCTCAAAACATTTTATTCTTCCTATAAGTCCGACGTTCGGCCAAACAAGTGATAGTGATTAATGAATTTTAATTTTTGTTTTTAATGTAAAAGTTGACTAATTAGATATTGTTGTTAAAGTTGAGTGTTTAAATATTTTTAGTTCCAATATTGTATTAAGATGTCCCTGAGGATGGCTGGATTGGCCGAAAGGTCGGACTTATAAGAAGAATAAAATGTTTTGAGACAAAAATGGATAAAAAAAATTGAATTATTTATTTAAACAAAATTAACCAGTCTCAAGAAAGTTAAAGATTATAAATAAAATAAAACATAATGCTAGTGCGACTTCATTTTATCTTTTAGACTCCCTGCGTGGCATTTCCTTATCATAGCCTAAATTGGTGAGCAAGACACTATTGGAAAAAAAATTCAATGAGTAATTTTAAATAATTACATCTAGCATACCATAGTAAAGTGGTCTGTGGTACCTAGTTCTTGATCTAAATATATAGCTTTAATTTTCTAAGAATTGTAGGTCGGTTCCTATTCGGAACCGATTGAACTATATAATATAAATAGAGATAAAAATAGAAATACACGAATAAATGAAATGTAGTTTTTAGAACCCCTACGAGCTCTGGAAAAGCTTTTACCGGAATATAGCAACAGATTACATTAAATTTCCTTTTTTTTCTGACAATCCACTAAGTTTATGTTCAATACAGAATATTTTGATGAACAGGGTATAGTCCAATTATCAGTACTACAGTGAAGAGAAGACAATTAATGGTAGTCCTAAAGGTTTGTATTACCTACCAACTAATTGTCCGTGGCACATCATGGCTCGGTACCGAATAATTCTGGGCTATTCGCATTCCTGCTCCATTTGTATCGTCACTGGATTCGAGAGGTATTCCATTGTCCTGCATTTTGGATTGCATGGAATGTTTAAACAAACAAATATTTTAGGGTTCAATAAATAAAATACTAAAACGTTAGTTTCCTACTTTTCTTTTATTATATTGTTTCTCACAAATATCGATTAAATCAATTACATTAAAGAGCACTACAATAAATCAGAAAGAACGTACCACCAGTGCGGTGGCAACATGCAGGATTATAGCCACTTGAACAACCATAAATATTGTAAATAGTCTTAGATTTAGACCTAGTTTTTAAGATCATTAATCCTACTAGTGGTATGCCCCATACCATTAAATATCACACATATTAACTCAAAACTGTCAAATAAAGTCAATACACATTCACTACATTCATGTTGTAAAATGTGACAACGTTTCAAGTAAGAACAAAACCCCACTACACACACTCTGTTAAACACAAAACTTTATTTCAAATAGGGGTTTTGACAAAAAAAGAATGTACGTTCTAAAACCCATTAGAATATAAACTGAAATGTGTTACGTTAAGAATGAGATAATTCTTACTCCAATATACCTATTTAAAAAAATGTAATACTACCCAAGCTTATTAAAAAAAAAAATACTCTTTAAAATTATTGTAACTCAGTAATTCTTTTTTTTCTTAATGGGTATAATAAATATTTACAGATAATATCCCCATACCCAACGCTCCCCCCACCCCAAAGAATACCCTAATGAAGAATGACTAATTTTCAAAAATTTTAACTAATTAAATTTATTTGAGTGAATCGCAATGGAAATTTTTTAATTAGTCAATTCAATAAATTATGCTTTAAACTCTGTCCCGAGCCTCGTGTTGTTTTATCTGGACATTAAAGCCATTTGGTAATTAATATTTTTTACGGTGATCCTTAGCTGCTGCTTGTTCAAATTGAATTTAATTTCACTCACTATTTCTTCCTTGTATATATGTGAGTGTGGATTATATTTAATAAGAATATGTAATGTGTGTCATAATAAAAACTAAACAAAAATAAGAGTTTTACAAGATGTCTGCATTACAATTGTGATCACTGTTTTTCAATCTTCTCTATCACCTACTACGATTCTTTGTATATAATATTTACTGTCTTGATTCAAAATGTCACTTTTTTTTTTCTTTTTTTTTTAACAAGATTGTGTGTCAATTAACACGCATTTCAATGTGTAGATAAAATGACGTTGTGATGATACTTCATGCATGTGATTCATATCACATTGCTCTACCTTTGGAACAATCTTCCCAAAACTGGTGCCTCTTTTTTTAATTATAATTATGAGATTATGATTCAAATTCAATATTTATTTTGTTTTAATAAAAACCACATGTTTGGAACCACGTGGGTTTATTTATTGTTTGATTACTAACAAAGAATTGACGTTAATTTCGGAGTTGAAGTGTTATACACTGACTCATTTCTCAATAGTCATGTGTATATGAGTCGAAAACATGGAGCCTGACGACTAGAGGCATTCAGATGGGACTAAATGCTGCGGGTTATTGCATGTCGAACTGCTCTCCTTGCCTTTATTAAGGCTCTGCCAGTGTTAGATGAAAAACCCGGTGAAATTTTCCCCGGACGGCACAGCTACCGGAAGAGAGGGATATTACTTTATGCAAATTCAGAGGTTGGCGACCCAGGATTCCTGAGGCCCTGACGATTTTAACCCCTGTTAACTCAGACCCTCCTTGCCTGATAAGACTAATCATAACGGGAGCATTTTTCCCTTTATTATTCCCTCTTTCGCCCTTCCCGATTCAATTTCCCAGCGCTCGACAGACTATCTCCAGGAGGTGGTGGTTGTCAGGGGCAGGGCTCCTCTTGTTTGTACGTCTCTGATTACATCGATGCTGCTTCGGAACAATTTCGATGCGGATGTTTTATTTTATTATGATTGCGGAGGAGGCCGTTGATCAAAACTCCTCCAGAAAATTCAATAGTTTGAATGTCATGGCGAAGATAAAGGCAATTTTTTTCTTGAGAGATAAAAACGACATAGTCTGTTGTCGGAATAAATGAATTTCATTTTATTTATTTTTTTTTTATAAGAATAGGAATGAATCGTAATAGGAGGACACGGTATTATTCATCTGAACTGATTCATATCTTAACAATATTTTATCAATGTTTATGTACCATTAAATATGTTAAACAATAACTAGAAAATATGATTTTGTTCAAAAGGTGTTATTTGACTATTTAAAACGGATAGAAATAATTAATTATCCATAAGCTAAGTATTTGTGTATTTTTTTTTTATTCTTTGTTGTCACAAACAGATACCAAGAACTGATACTACTTATATAAACATTTTTGTTTCCCTACTATTCTTGTTCCCGGTCATTTAATTTTTTTTTTGGAAATGGTTCATTTCTAAGAGACCAAAATGATACTGGCGTAGTAAGAACTGAAAATTAAATGGTTTCAGAGTTACTAAAAGCAAGTTGATTTTCTTAGACGGCAAAAAATATGAAATAAAAGTAAAAAATTGAGGAATGTAGCTGCCCGTCTATTTGTAAATATTTAGCCATTTTAATATAACTAATTATATATATCAAGTTTGGATCAATAAATATATCAAGTTTGGAACTTGTTCCAAATAATTCTATTCATTTTAAACTGCAATTTAGAATTAAATTGGACATTTAAAAAATAAACAAAATTTAAAAGGGAATCATACATAATTCTGACAAATAATCCCACCGGTTCAAGCACATGTTTAAAATTTGAATGAGCGGACTGACACAAAACGAGTTCATAGCTTCAAGTTTTTTCTTCCCTATGTAATTTATCCTATGTGGCATGGCAGGGGGAGGTCACTGACTATAGTTTATGGCATATTAAAACATTCATGTTAAAAAAAAATTAACCATATAGAAAGACTATAGTTGCCTTGATTTTTTTTATTCTATTATTTAATAAAATTTAATGATTCTATTAAATTGTCTAGAAGTTCCTCTATAGATGTACCGTTGCGAGCAAACATTAAGTGTATTAATGGATTTTCAGAATTCTTGAGTTTCGCTAGTGTGCAGAAGGCATTCGATTACAATACCTAGTTTTATTTTATATAAAAACTTCATTAACAAACCAATTACTATGTTTAGAGTGGTATGTTGTAACATTCTTTCTCTTAGGAGGGAGGAGTTATTTCACAGTCTGTTTTTTAAAATCAAATTATTTTATGATACAGAACAATTAAAAAAGCATCATAGTACTTCAACGACATACATTCTGACCTTCACATAAAAATTGTTAATGAATACATGAACGATAATTGATAAACGACCATAAACGATTCCATGACAAATTACAAGGACATCACAACACTCTTATAAATGAAATGGCAGCAAACATGCCCGATTACGTAGACTAGATAACAAACAGGCTTTAAGAGGACCTGTATGAGGGATCTTCAAGTCTAAGAATTAAATTTTATATCGCGCTGAAGGGAGTTTTCATTGGGTAATGTTCTCCCTCATGCCTTACATACCATATTCCTAACTCAAATAGCACTTCCATTTAAAGATAAAGAAAGAAATTATTATTATACTAACATAGCCGTAATTTGAAAATATGATCTGCAGAACGATTCAGAATATTTGCTTAGGTCTTCCTTAAACTAAATTTTGTAATTTTCGCAATTTTAATTTGTTTGATTATGACTTCTTTTTCGGCATTAGAACGTGGCCTAAACATGCATCATCTATCATGAACATTGTCTTCCTTTTACATAATTTACAAAATAGCTTTAGGAACACCATGAGCGAACATAAAAAATGTATTTTCGGAAGTTCATCGGAAGGCAATATGCGAAGTTTCATTATGTACAAACAGTTTATAAACCATTATGTTTAAGTAGAAGTTATCTTTTACTGAAGTGAGAAACTAAAAATAATAAGAAAGAGGAGTGCGAAATGAAACGCTTAAAGTGCTCTCAAAGACTGATCTATTTGCGGAGCCTGTCCGTCTATATATATACAATCGGTCAGCTGTTCTCGATCAGCTGATATGGACCTGTCAGCTGACAGTCCGTAACTTAGATATGCAGTAATATTGCATCTCGCCAGATGGAGTTTTCATTTAATCTTCTACTTTTTTTTCACAAAAAAAATTACAATGATAGCAGAAATAAAAACTGAGAGGAAAGGCTCAATAATCTATTGTCCTCAAGACGAAAAAATAACCTTAATGTGGTTTTAATAAAGGCATAATTCTCTTGATACTACAGAAAAATCGGTCCGGGTTTTCTGCATTTGCTATAATGGGGACTGAGGAAACGTGTGAAAAGGCCCAATGGGATGGAATAACTGGGTTAAAGACTCTAACTGTTGAGCTCACTGGAGGTCTTTTGTTAATGTTTCGGCTCAGATATTAAATACTTCACCTCCAGATTTCCCTTCCTAACTATTCAGGATAAGCCTGATGAACTCAAAAATGAAAATAATAAATAAAGAAAACATAATAAAAGAAAATAAATGAGTTAAAGAAATCAGTTGAAATTTCGATTATATTCCGTCTTGCTATTTTAAACTCATATCGCACCTCTACTCATATCGAAATAAAGCATATGTCTTTAGAACGTAACGGTTAGGATGTATTTGTTCCTTTGTTCTAAGAAAAAAAAAAAAATTTTTTTTGCACATGTTCTCATTCCTATTGCCCCCTCATATCAAAGTATTACTGGTTGAAAGTATTTCCTATAAACCTAACATAATAAAATTTCATTAAGTGTATATAGGGAGAGTATATATATAATTTTTTTTACAGGTTTATTTCTATATTGCCAGATCGCTCTGGTAGATCTTTCATGGTTATTTTAATGTTTTAACCATTGAATAATTTTAAATAACAAGGTTAATTATAAAGAAAAAGTAAATAAATAAAAATAATAACAATTATGCGACTAAAGTATGAAATAGGAAATAACAAACAAGTGATATTTATAGAACTAATAAAATAAATAATTGACTAATACTAAAAAATTAATTTGAGAAGAAGAAAAAAACAATAAAAATAAATTAATATAGAGCTTATTGCAGGATATCTTGGGCATATCCTCGGATTCAGTCTTCAGATGTCTTTGGGCTGCCTACGTTGTAGGTTATTGCTCCTCTGACTGTCAGTAGAATATAGAATAAGAATTTGAATTTTATTTTTATTTTTTATGACCTCATCAATCGATTTCACTTGCAGTACTTGATGTATTTGACTGTTTCTTATAAACCAGGGAAGATCAACCGCGAATGTTAGGTCCTTAGTTTTCTTTTCATTTTCTTCTTCTGGATGCCGCTCACCAGACTTCACAGTCTTAATAAGTCAGTCTAAGTCAGAATTAGTCTTAATATTGTTTTTCAGGTAAGGAAGTTTGTATTTGGTTTTAATGCGGAATCTCTATAGATTACCTATTGATTCAGTGATATTTTTTTTTGCAATTCAATTGAGCTTCATGATAAAATCTTTAATATTATTCAAAATGGTATTGAATTTAAATTATTGTAAAATATAATATCATTCATTCCTGTTTCTAATTTCAAATATTTTACACATTATAAAGATTTTGTCACAATAGTTTTTTTTTTTTTAAACAAATACTGAATAAAATTATATAGAACTTTTTATGCGTAATAATTACCATAATCAGAAGAAATAAAAGTATTTTTTAAATATTAGGATTAATTATTTTCGTAATATTTTTAATACAGTACTTACATACCTTTTTGTAACCGATGTAGCTAATATTTTTGAAAATCAAATAAAAGTTAACATTCTGTTGATAAAATGCATAATTAACACTGATATATGAAAAACTTTCCTTTATTAAAATGTGACAAATTATTTAAATCCTTATATTCCCAAAGTAAGTGAAATATCAACTTACATCGAAGGATAAAAATATGAAAATTAAAGAATAGGAAGAATGTAATTTCACTAAATT
>NW_027109899.1:255223-255847 GCF_000696795.3 Halyomorpha halys
ATATACATATATATTAGAAGTAGTTTGAATATGGATTTGAGAAAAGTAAAGAAAGAAAAGACGAGACCTCATTAAAAGTTTAAGGAATCATTTGGTAAAAAAGAAGACAAGAGGAGATCCGGAGATGAACTAAAGATCTGAAAAAAAAATAAAAACAAAAAACAAGAGGAGCAAATCTTATTGATAATTACTTCTCTTCCCTAATGATATGTTTTCAAGTTCAACAGAACTTAAAAACTAACGGTTTTCCAAAACAGAATTTATTATTATGGTATAAATATATATACATTTAGAATATGAATATATCTTTTTCCATATTATGATTAAAAAACTTATTTACTATACTATTGAATAAAAATCATATATTAGTTTATTAGAAAAATTAAACATTGGATTGCAAGAGCTTGTTTATGACATTTACCAACAAGTTCTATGACACTATACGGACTCATCAGAAATATATTTTTCTTACTCACAAATGAAAAAGATAGCATCATAGTGCATAGTGCATCGATAAATCACACCAAAAAGTCCCATTCTCAGCATTTGCTCTGAAGCAGGCCTACCTCCGCTATCATTTAGGAGACAAAAACTAGCTATTAACTATGTTTCCAAATTATTTGA
>NW_027109899.1:256937-273221 GCF_000696795.3 Halyomorpha halys
TTTATTTTTTTTTTATTTTTTTTTTTATTTTTTTTTTACTTTTATCATCCCATAGGCGTTGATGACCAGAGGGTTTTACGCCTTTAAGCAAAAAATCAACAACAACAACAATCACACCAAAAATAAAAGTGGCTTATGTATTAATAAATTAAATTAGCTTAGTTTTACGGAAAGGAACTCGTAATGACTATGAGAATTGCTTCGTTTGATACCTAAATACTATAACATATTTTTCTTTCAGCCTTTGTAAATTTTCATCAGATTTCATAATTAAATTAGCAGCATTTCTGATTAAAAGTTATATATAAATTATATAAATATAAATTAATTTTAACTCATTGTTTATTATAATTCACTCATTTACACGTTTACTTTGTCATTTACACATTGCTCCCATGATTAAGTTACAAAAATTTATTTAACACATTTGAAATAATTTTGCCTTCATATTAAATGGAATTGTTGAGTAGAAGAGTGAAATATAAAAATGTATTACTTAATGCTTTTTTCCTAGTACTCCAGTCGTTACAAACCCTATATCGCACTATAGATGGACATTTTTACGATCACCAATTTATAACTAGAATGTATAGAATATTCAGATTTATATGTATTATATACACATTTATTATATATCATATACTATGCTTATTAAAAGTTAAGTAACAATTACTAAATCAATAATTAATGAAATGTAAACACTTTTTAAAACTTACTAGTTCATAGTAACAGTTTTGATCCGAAGAGTTCTTCAACTGGTATATTATTTATTATTTTATAAAATTGGCCGCTTTAGAAATTTCGATTTTAATTTTACTATTTTGCTAACAGCTTCTTAAGTAGTCGTTTTATTCAAATTTCCTTATTATCAATTACTATTCATTCTTGCTTCAATAGAAGATTTCTGTATTACTAAAATGAGGAGTTATATATAGCTAGTTAGATATAAAAATAGCTAATCGGGAGTTAGAGATTCTTCAAGTGTGACGGTGAAATTTTTGATCAATCAAGGCCACGATTTTAATGTACGATTTTTTTTATGTTTTTCTTTTTAGGAAAATCTTTCGGTAGAGGTGGCGTTAGCATTGCTGGTATCGTTTCTGTCGGGTTGACGTTACATGATACATTTGACATTTGTTTTAAAGTTTTAACCATTTCTTATTTTGGAATCAACCCAATGAGTTGACCTGAAATCATATTAAAGCTTGTTAACATTGATATAGACCCAAAAGATTTGAGCAATTATTAGTCGTATAGTCGGCCTACCTTTTACAAATATGCCAATTTTCTGTTTCTTAATTGGACCCTTGCTTTAGGTTTGTATTAGAAGTATATTTTAAATAAACAAGTAAAAGTGGAGTATGACCTTTTCATACTGGTCCCAAAAAGCTGTCCTTAATTGTATTTAAAAAAATATCTGTACCCTGGTTCCTTGACCGATATTTAAAGAAAACTTTTTTTTTTTTTAAATTTATGATTATTACACATTTGTATTTAACAGTTTTAACAAGAGGTAAAGATGACTACCTTCTAGACCAGTTGAGTTACATGCTTCAAATACGGACGAGTATTTTATTTGGAAGGAAAAATATGATCGATCGCTAGGCTCCCTTTTAAAGTTAAGGAAACGCGATAAAGTTCCCTTTGCCCCTATACTTTCCAGATAAAAAAAAAAAAAAAAAAATACTACAACTAGAGGTTTAGATAGATATAGCCTAAAGCAACTGTGGAATATTCTTGCAGCAAGATATAGCTTAAAGATTTACATGATTTAAAAAAAAAAAAAACTTCCAAGAGTAACATCTGTTTCAAATTCTCTCCTGATAAATCAGGAAAATGAACATAAATGCTTTATCTTCAAAGCATATTACACAGTTTTAGTTACTAATTATACTTTTAAGAGTGTCGTGAGAACAATATCTATATCTAGTAAACAACCTCCCGTTATCAAATTCCATTTGTCTGACCAACGAAAAAAGTATTTTGTCAAAGATTTTGTGTTACCAGTGACGCAGTTGGGATCGCTTGCAGCCCTGCTTTGCCTTCTACTAGAGGATGGGAAGGCTTGGTTCCAGTTCCCCTGCATAATGTAAATATTGAACATGAGAGCGAATGTGAAATTAGTTTATTGCTGCTTAAATTTAATTTTCTTTGTTTCGTACAGATGTTATTTATTTATTTTTTTATTATTTAATCAGTTTTATTTTATTATGTTTTTGATATAGATTTATATTTTCATATATATATAATTTATGATAATATTTTCTTTTATTTATGTATTTCTTTATTATGATTATTATTAATTTATTTTTTACTTTTAATTCAATGAGTACTATAGTCATCATTTACATTTTTTTTTATTCTCCTATGTCTGAACATATTTTGTGAATGAATATTTGATCACTAATACTGAACGCTCTTAATTTGTAGCAGATTGTTTTATTTATTTTTAATAATATATATGTGTGTGTTAATCTTAAAGATGGGCTGCTTAGTGAAATTTCACTGATCTACTTTTCGCTCTGGAAATAATATTAAAAGAAATAAAATTAGTGATGCAATTAATAAATCTCATTATTGTGATGGATGGATTAAAGGAAGAACCATAGTAGACATGTTATCAAGAAAGAATAATGAATGCTGTAGCTCCTCAGCCAGCTTATGAATTAAAACGTGATAATTAATTATTATGAATGAACAGGTTTCTGTTTACTTATTTTTTTTTTAACCTAGAACTAGTCAACTAATTATGCTCGATGGCTCTATCTGGAAATGAAAATTTAATTATAAGGTAGCTGTTTGGAATAGTTGATTACCACCTACTACTGAGGTAGGGATATTACATTAGTCTGGGTAAAATGAAATGTTTCTCTTTTAATTATCTAGGATAAAAATGAGATGTTAATTTTTATTCCGCAATTAACTATTCGTGAGCAAAAGAAACTCAACATTATGTAAAAGTATAAAATAATTGTTATTTCAATAACATTTCATAAAGTTTGTAAAATTTATTATTTTCATGGACATTCTCATTCTTAGCAATGTAACACGCGGATCTAGAATAATAACCTTCATTTTACAGCGTTTATAACATATTTTAAAAATTTATATTTATATACACTTGACATACAGTTTAACCAAAAAATAACACCAAACCACCAGTTTGGCTTTCACACAACATGATATACCATAATACATCAGTTCTTCTGAATAATGACCAACTTAGTAGTTATAGAATAAACGTTGTATTACAAAAAACACACTATTTCTGACCACCAATACTCAATAGAATAATAAAACGTTTGCAAAATATTACATTTCCTTTCAAAGAAAATTAATTAAAAGTATTTTAAACTAATTTACACTAGCTTGTGTGGATAGGAGTTTATGGAGGAGATTTGTCTACACAGAGGTATTATTTCAATTTTTTTTGTAAGGGGAACAGCATTGGATTGAGAAGAGGATTATGAAGGATATACCATATGCTGTGTAGTGTGGGAGGTCTTATTTTGTTTCTGGATATCCCATTTGGCAATGTCTGACAGAAGGGAATTCTCTAGCAACTGAAAAAACTGTTTTACAACCCACACAGCCAATAATTTACTATTCTGTGATTTCGAAATTTGTTGGTTTGGAAGTTCACTATGGGAAAACTTATATCTGGTTCGGCCTAGATTGGCCATATGAACATTAAAGTCTTTAATTATGCTTTTAATTGGAACAAAGTAAGGACAATTTATGATTTTGGATTGTTAGGATTAGATACAAGAGGAATTTGATGGTTTAGTAGAGCCTCAATGCTCAACTGTTAAGTTCAAATAGTCTTTATCATCAGGCTATATAATCCGGGTTTTTTTTAATTGGTCGCAAGCTAGGACCGTTTATCTGTTTCGCATTGTTACAGTCGGAAAAGAGTTGCAGTTTCATGTCTTTTCTATGTTGTATAATGATTCCAAGTTAGTCGTTTGTACAAATTATAGGTACTAAACAATTTTTTTGTTTTCTGTTTATGAATTCTTTTATTTAAGAACCCAAAAAGTATAAACTAAAAGCTGATTCATGTTTCGTAAATATATTGTTTTTAAATGTTGTATAACATAGGCAAATTTATAGTAAATATTGTTCTTAATTACATCATATCTGATCAAACATGGATGATGCTAAAGAACATTGAACAAGATTTTAAATTGATAAATGATCCCTCATAATAGATACCAAAACAATTTTTCAAATTAATTAAATTAAAGTTTCTATTTTAGAGACTCCAACTCTATGATGTGGAATAAGCTGAAAATTAATAGAAAGCTATCGTGAATAAATACATATTGTCAAATCGACATATTGTCAAATATTGACACACACATATTGTCAACTTTTATTGACGGACAATGATATATATTTTTGTAGATATGTAAATAGCTAAGTTTCCCCTTTATTGTTTACTTAGTCATGCCTACATAGTGATAGTTTTTTGGGGCAAAGAATTTCTTCAACTAATTATTAAAAAACTACATTGTGCAGAGTATAATGATTTGTGCCAGAAATGAATTGTGGTGGAATGGAGAAATGGAGAGCCCAAGAGGAGAAAAAAGGGCAGTTATTTCACCCCAATTTTTGATTACTTAATTGAAAACTATGTATAATTACTAGTCAAAATTAATGAGTCTACCAAGTATAGATAGGGAGAATAAAAAATGGCGGTTGTTTCAAAACGTTAAAAATAATTATTTTTGTATTCGGAGCTCTATATCTTTACCACTACCAATAACAATAGTAAATCTAAGAGAGGATCATTTAAAGTAGAGTAAATTAGCTAAAATGTAAGCCCTAATAGAGCTATTTACGTTCAATAGCTCTCGAGACATAGCTTTTTAAAAGGCAATATTTCATGAAAATGTTGTATGGAACGTACTAAAATATCAGTATTTATTTTGAGAAATCTATATCTTAGGAACTGTGGGACGTACAGATTCTATTAGCATTCAAATTAAAGCTTGTTTAATGAGCTATAAAGTAGTTCATGACGTTTATTTTTGTAGGAGTAGTAGTATTCATGAAATTTGCTAAAATAAATTGATTTAAAGTTGTTCGGACAAATTTTCATTTGCCAAATTTATATTCATGTGTGAATATCATAAAAACTACTACCCCTACGAAGATAAGTGTCATAAATTACTTAATAGTAAGTTAAAATTCCTTTATTTTGAGTGTTGACAGACAAATGTGTGTCTTATGGGTCTAGAGGTATATTTTTTCAAAATCCAACATTTTATACGAACAACTAGAAATTGTTTTTTTTTTTTAGTTTATCTTGTCAAATATCATAAAAACTATTACTCCTAGAAAGGTAAACATTATTAACTATTTATAGTAAATTTAACTAACTTTAAGTTTAGTGCTGGCAGACATCTGTAATAACGTTTTTCATAAATCAAACTTATTGTCCGAACAACTATAAATCAATTTATTTTAGCAATTATCATGAAAACTACTATTTCTTCAAAAATAAACGTAATAAACTACTTTATAGTTCATTAAACTAGCTTTAATTTGATTATTAATAGACATCTGTACATTACATAGTTCTCAAAATAAATTAACTAAGTACTAATATTTCAGTACATTTTTATGAAATATTGCTTTTTAAAGGGCTACATCTCGAGAACTATTGGACGTAAATTAGGGCTACTATTTCAGAAAATTTACTTTACTTTAAATAATTTTCTCTTAAGTTTTCTAGTGTTGGTGTTAAAAATTAATGTTTTTTTTTTAAGGTTTTGAAACAGCTTCCATTTTTTATTCCCTTGGCAGACTCATCAGTTATGACTAATAATTATACATAGTTTTCATTAATGTAATCAAAAATTGGGGTGAGATAACTGCCTTTTTTTCTTCCCGGCTCTTGTACTAAAAGATAAATGGGGGTTTGGCGTGGTTTTTCCAAAGCGTAAGCGTTCTTTCTAGCAGGTAGTCAGTCTGTTATTTCTGTTTTGTACTTTGTATATTTATAGTTAGTGTTGTCAATTATGTCTTATGTGTATATGAGATTGAAGTAATATAAATTTAAATTTTGTACACCTGATTTTTTATTAATAGCCCGATTCTTATATTTTCTTATAGTGATAATTTCTTTTAATTTTCACATGAATTGATTTTTTTCCCCAATGCTCGAGAAAATGCATATTTAGATGCTAAAACAAAAGAAACTCAATACATAAAATGTATTTTTTTTATTTCTAGCTTTCTAGAAGACTGTGGATGACGAAATGAATTATTTTGAATTTCCACTAACCCTTTAACTTATGTTTTTGAAATTCATATTTATAGTATATTTGGATTGTTATCGATTTTCACAAAGGTTAAGATTTTATTGTATGTGCCTGAAAATCTATTATTTGGCAATTATTAAGCTTAAATCCACAAACACTAAATACTAATATAATTCATTGAATTTAGCAAACTGAAAAAAACGCATAGTGGATGTTGATGTAAATAAAGATGAATGCTTTAGGCTACAAGAAAAATGATCCAAACCACCTCTAGAGATTGTATCGCGACTTCCCTTCATTGCCTACACTTTAACAAATGGCTTCTCTTCAGTTCAAAAGAGAAAAGACAGACTTGAAGGGGTCATTTCCTCTTGCAGCTGTATGCTAAGCAGACTATATCGACTTCGCCCTTCCACCATTCCTCTACTCTTCCTGTCCTTAGGTCTCATAGTTAGTCGCGGTATATTACTCCTGTCCCGCACATGTTTATAGGAGGAAGAGATAATACGATTAAGATAAGAGACTCTATATCACTTCATCTTGATGAATTTATCTCTCATTAGTCGGCGCAAAATAAAGAATATACAAGGGCTTATAACAGCCGTTGGTGTTCAGGTTTATTTGGTTACCCATGCGTAACTATTACATATGTAGGAATTTAGGACTGACGTGTAACTAATTGTGGATTCAAATTAGCATTATGAAAAAAAAAACTACTACAGGGTATGGAAAATAACGTGAATGTAATTCATCAGAGGAGAGAACTCTCAAGGGTAACTAACACTGCAAACCATCATTGCGTGCAAGAGAAGCAGTAGAAGAGCAGAAACCGAATATGCGATCACTTCTTTTCCCTTAAAAAAACAAACAATTTTATTATTAACATAAAATGTACAAAAGCGGGCACAATATTGGGCTATATTAAAATCTTTCTCTTAAGAATTCAAAATTATTTCAACCTAGAAAACAAAAAAACAATTTCTAAAACACATTTCGAATTCAAATATTAATAAATTATTGTCTTGTAACAAAAATGTTGCTTCAAGAAAATTTATTTTTATTAAGAAATTGTATTATTTTAATTGAAGAATATCATTTTTATTTGGATCTTTAGGGATTTTGCTGCCCCGTAGTAAATTTCCTCCCGAAGAGGGTTTTTTTACCTTTGCTCTCTTCTGTGTTATGCTACTGGATTTTTAAAAAAAAATTATTGATGGAACTCTCTAACCACTCAAATCCCCTAGTTTCTAATCTTGCACCCTCTTCCATTCCTGACAATCCTCCGAGGCGCCTGAAAAGAAGATGGCCACGATACCAGCTAATGTAAAATGTCACTAGAGTGCTACCAATGGGTAGTTTCTCTACATGCCTGTAACACTCCAATTTAACTTAGATCAGATTTACTAAATGTATTATAATGTACAGTTGTAAATAAATAAATATTAAAAAAAAAAATTTGATGGAAAAGAGCGTTTCAATACCTAAGTTTTTTAAATTTGACTGGTAGAACTTGAGATTAGTGAGTTCAAACAAACTCATCAACTCGGTATAATAGTATAGATAGATAAAAAATATAGCGTAAAACATATCATGGTTTCCATGGTGACATGTACAGAATATTTTTTATCATGGTTTTTTTAAACACTTGTCTTAGGAATGCTTTTCTTTGGGAGATGTATAGTTTCAAGTTAATTGAAAAACAATTTTTTTTTTTAAATAAAACTTTTTTTACTACTTTTCATATTAAAAAATTTATAAACATTTTTATTAATTAATAGGTATTTCTTGGAACGCAGCATTACTTTGAACCCCTTCGAAAATTTCAGTATCGTAGGATTATCATGGCATCAAAAGTACTGCTGCATACCCACATAATCATTTTATCAAACGTTTACTGCTGAGTTCCAATGAATCTCTTATATTTTATACAAGGTTTGTTTGAAGCCTTCCTCACTAAACGGTATATCTAATGCAAAATAAGTTATTTTGAATTAGACGGGTAGTTTTTGAGATAGATGCTATAGTTTGATAGATGAGGGGTTTCCAATTCGAGGACTACAATCAAATATGTTTTTCACACATTTTCCTGAATCAAATTCAGGCTTTCATCACTCGTTCGCTCTTTCAAACTTGCACGATTTGGTAATGCTGAAAAAACGATTTTTTTTTCTACTTCCAATGATAACAATAAATTGTCAATTTAATGGTAATTAAAAGACACTCAAATTTATTTAAACAATACCCATAAATAGTATTATGTTTTAAATTAAAAGTAATATGATTTGTAAAAGGTGCTATATTTAAGCATCCTTCTGATCCTTTTAAAAATTTAAATCTGATAGATGGAGTACCCTAGAAGAATTTTTTTTTTACCTAAAAACTAACAATATGTACCAGCCTATAATCGGCACGTTTCTTTTGTGTGACCTATGTAATTGTTGTGTGAAAGGGAGCATAATTATTCAAATTAAACATTATTTGCTCTCAATTATGAAAATACAAGGGAAGCTTTCCCGCGTTAATAACGGAAGAAGAGAAATAATTTTTAATGTTTGAAGCTTGTACCTGAAATGTTTAACTCCATCGTTTACAGAGGTCATCGTACCCTTCCCTTCCAACAGATTATTAAACCCTTCGATATATTAGCGCTAGAGGCGGCTGTGTTTAGACAAATGAAACGAGAGGCAGGGCAGCAATTAAGACTACACCCCCAACACTGCTAACAGCTAACAGCACTGTCTGTACTCGAGTCCCGCCCAGATGTGAATAAATTAACAGTCAAAGGGGAGGCGTGGATCGGGACCCTTTGGTACAGGTTCACGAAAACAGTTCCGCGCTCTGCCAAAATTAATTTTCGCAAAATCCATTTCTACCCGCCAGCTTAGTCTCCTTATGCCTCTGCTAAGATGTCTCTGGCTGAATTAAATTTTATTCCTTCTTGCAAAATTACCTGCTAATAGTAAATGTATTTCCTTCGAGTAGGGCTGCGTTTATCTTAACTTGTTTTAACTCGTAACTTAAGTTGCTTCTAAAATATAAAATATATGAATAAATATCGTTACGAATCTATATAATCAATCTGTGGAAAATACTGTAATGATTACAATTCAATTTACATAGTACTAATCAATCAATATCTGTATAAAAGAAATAATTAATAATAATTAACGCATTCATAGAACTAATTAATGAAGAAAAATAGAACAAATAATTAAAACAATAATATAGCATAATTAAAACCAAATAACACCAATAGCAACATTTCTGACCCTAATAAATATCATTATCATAGCTATTATGCTACACAAAAGTTTACATCACAGAGTAGTCCCTTGCAGTGTAGCTAACTTTATGTGATATAGTATTTGGAAACGTCATCTCTTTTTGATCTTCGTACAATCAGCAATCATCTATAAATGATATGACTGTAAAAGTAGAGCTAAATTATTGGTTTTAAGAACAAAATAAAATCCTTTTAGAATTAATATATATATAAGGATCATGGTTACACAACAGACTTTTTTTTGTTACACAGCAAATATCGAAGTTTAAAAAAAAAGAACCTTCCAGGACTCATTTTAAATGCGTTCATCCTTAATGTAAATTATTGTGTTAATTATCCGTCAATTATTTAACCACCAGTTGAAATAAATATGAATTTGTATGGAATAATTAACCATTGTATAGAAGAGGGGAATCAGTCATGCTCAGTAGGGATTGGCACCCGGTCCTTGTTCAGTTCCATTGGTGGGGAGTGAAGAGAAATAATTTTTACTGGCAATAAATAACCCATGACATGCATTGGGAATTTCATTAATAGCAACATGTGCGTCGAAAATTAATACCGTCGTTTAAAATTACCTAAACGTCAGGTCCTTTAATTCCCTCATAATATATTTAATCTAATTTAAACAATAATAAATTTGTTTGACTTTACTTCAACCAAATTAAAGAGCTTTAAGTATATATAACGTTAATTTAAATTCAAATTAATGCATTCATTATAGATTATATACATATAAAAAAGAAACGAAATAAAATAGACTATTCATTAATTTTAATTATGTAACTTTCAATTTTAAGTTGGTGTAATTTTAATCATGGTTAGTAACTATACGGATTAAAAATTATCTTAAATTAACCCATTTTTATAGGACACCCATTTTGTGACACTGTAGCCGTGAGTCAACCCTATGGGTTCTGGAGCCCTCCTAGGGTCCACCCAGCCTGATAAATTGGGTACCCTTAATTGGGTAAAAATCTGGTGGTTGAGCGTGATTCTTACCAAATCAAGGCGGCACAACCGTCGGTCTAGTTACGGTACTACCTTATAAAGTACTGCACTCTTAGTGGATGAACACCCTGGGTGTGCACCCCTTTGTGGTATAGATTTTAATTTTTAATTTAATTCTAACCTTTATTTTATTAATTCATTGATTGGAATATATAGACTAAAACTCTGTTGGTAAATGGCACTAATTATTGTTCTATTTAAGCTATACTTTCAATGAGCAATATAGTTTTCTTACTTCACAACACCTTTAAATTTATACTTATTGTTTAATCAAATTTTATGCTATAAATTTTGTACCGCAAAGTATTTGACTATTTTATTTATACTCAATTTATATCGATTTTAAAGATACAAATATATAATATTAATTTTGAAGTGAATTCAAATTCCTAATACCTAAATTAACTCCATATGATTAAAAATTTTTAAAAAAGAGAAAATATTAGCGGACAGCAAGACCTCAAGAAGAACATATTAGTGTTTTAAAACGATGAATTGGAGTCAAATTTCATTTATTATGAGAAAGTAAATGAACTTAAGTGGTATAAGCATATTATATATAATATTTGATCAAATGTATAGGTAAATTATAAATATTTAATATACATAGATAATTTTTTTTTGTTTTCAAAATATTCACTTGCTCGCAATAAGCCAAACTATTTACAGCACTATCATTGTAACTCCCTTGGACGGTGTTTATTTCTATTAAATTAAAAAAAGGGCAGTGAGTTCTTTTATTTTATTAAAATTCTAGTCAAATGTTTAGCGTAAGATTTTCTGAGAAAATTCAATTGGTTATGATTTTAAGTATTGGTATATTTTTTATGACATTTTTATTTATTTATGCAATTATTAAATAAGTTCTGTTCCAGTGCAATAAAATTTTAAAATAATACTTCTTTTATTTTATTAGTTATTCGGTTTATTTTTTTAAAAGTATTCCTTTCTCTCTAATATTCATATCAAAGGTTTTATACTATTCTTGTTAAATAGATTCCAACGTGAAGATTGGACTAATTTATTTAATAATAATTTTAAAATTTAAATAATAAAACAAATAAATAAGAATTGTGTGCTGATCTCTTTTATTACCTGCGATTTTTTCATAAAGAAGAAAAGTTAAATTAACTTTGTTTCCTTAAGGGAAATTTAATAATGCTTGAAAGATACTGAAGTATATTGAGGTTTTATGGGTCATCTCTCAAATTAATAAAAGAATCTATTCTAGTCGGTTTATAACTTGGTGTAAAATATACTATGAATTTTTAGAGATGGTGAGTTATAAAAATAGTTTTATGATAGGATGAAGTGGAAATAGAAAATTATATAAGAAGTTACTGGACCATTAGTTTGTTTATGACCTAATGATATTATCTTGTTCTTTTTAACGTTGGAATTTTTTGTGGTTTAATAATATTTTACGAAGTCAGTTATTTAGAAGTTTTTTATGGTTTGTGATATGGATTGATGTTATTCACTGGCTATGCTGGCAACAAGAGAAATATTGTTAAATAAATTTTGTTATGTTTGTTATAAATGAATAATTCAATTTTCAATTTTCATATTATTTCGTCGAAATAATATAAGATTAGATTGTAAGAGACACTGCTTCATACAGATAATTGGAGGTACATATTCACAAAAGCACAGCTATCGAAATTATGACTGATTAGATTGTTTTTTTATTTTATGATTTCATGATATCATTTTTGTAAAGGTGAAAATAAATCGGCGAAGTTCTTTTTGTGTTCAGGTGGAAAACCGCAGTGAACCCAGTCCATTTCCATATAAATCCAGATCCGCTTCTGGGTGGCAGAAGAGGTACTGAAGTCGGTGGGCAGTCTGGAGACAAATTGATCATGATCATCCTGATGATGATGATGTGAATTTATATATTTTTTCCAACATTAGCACATCACTTTTGGGGAGCGCGGTGGCCACGGGGTAAAGTGCATGGCTACCAACTCTAAGGACCCGAGTTCGAATCCAGCTGGGCAGAAAATTGTTTTCTGTTACACTGTAGCCGTGAGTCGATGCTTGTGGGTTCTGGAGCCCTCCTGGGGTCCACCCGGCCTCCTTAATTGAATACCCTTAGTTGGGTAAAAATCTGGCGGTCGAGGATGATTCTTACCAAATCACCTCCTTATACAACCGTTGGTCTAGTAACAGTACATTTTTACAAAGTACTGAGCCCCTGACCCTCCATGGGTGTAGCGGTACAGATTTAAAGTTTTTCAGCATATCAATTTTAGTTTTATACCATGGCTATTGGTGCCGAAATTCTTGTTGCTGCAAGGGAAAGAAGGGAAAAAATATAAATTGCACGATTTGATAACTTTATGTTTTGTTAATAAAGAATGACACACTTTGACCGACTTAAAATTTTCTAAAACAAAAGGTCTCCTTAAGGTTATGCCACAAATTAAAAATTCTATAGATGTAATTTAGAAATTTATGTGAGGTAAACACTCAACAGTATCGATTACGGAAAACTATTGACGGGTTTTATAATATTGATGTTTGTAGTGGTAGCTTTTTGTAAGCTACAAATAAAACTATTGATGAAATCATTTCCAACAACTGTCTTCTAAAATAAGATATTTTTGTGCATTCTAAACGTGAGTAGTGGAAACAGAATTGATGACACTAGACCATTTTCACACACATCACCAAGCTTTTTCCCACATTGGACTAAATTATACGAGCTGTTTTCAGAAAGTATGAATGTAAAGAAAAATAGTATTAATTTTAATAATAATCAAGCGAAAAAAAATTGTAGTTGATAATAGTAATCAGGGTATTTTTTTTAATGATTAACTAAGTGCTAAAACGTACCTGCCTTTCAGGATACAAGCGTATGAAGGGAAGTACATTAACGCCTGATAATGTGGAAGAAGATCAAATTATCATGAAATGATGTAGATACCAATCAGCAAAAACCCTGAATATTTCATAAAAATTGGATTAACAATGGTATATATAATACTGGAGTAATTTTTTGATTGTAGCAGAGACAGCTAGACCAGGAACTTAACCTGCTTAAAAAATAACCCGTAAGTATTAATTTTCGATTTTTAAGATATAAAATTGGTTCAAATCCTACTTACCAAAGGTTCCAGAGAGTTAGCTAAAGCAAACTGAACAGCAAATACAAGAATGGATTCCTGAGTTGAAGAAGAAAAGTGCCCTCCATTAGGATCGAACCACATGCCGAAGATGTTAAAAATGAATTTGGCGCTGTCATTAAGATTTGGGCATTAAGGACGAGAAGGGAGGGGGCATTTGATTAAAGAGTGGAACAGGGGCTGCTGATTTATACGGCGCTAACGCGGGAGTGATAAGCGGCACGTAGGGACAACAGGTGTGCGCAATTCGGGAATAAATTTATATTTGAGCCCTTTATCTGCACTCAGCCCTCCGTGTGTGAAACAATAAAGAAAACTCGACGAGTGTGAGTTATAGCCACGTCAGGGAGAAGATCCATATCGGCTCGGTCAGCCCTAATTTAACAGCGGCCATTCCGCTCCCCTTTTTCCAGTAATTCCATTCACACCTAGCCTTCTCTGGGATATCTGTTACTGATAGTATCAATGGAGCGATGAACCATTCACCCAGGCAGGCCATGACTACAAACAGGTAAAAAAAAAGTATCACTATTCGTATATTTAATTTTATCAATGATTTAGTAAATGGTGGAAATGCAACTTAATTGACTGAATCACTACCGAACAATCGATGTATTCTTTTGGACCTTCTTTATAAATAGTCTTCATTCCTACAGAATAAGTAAAAATAATTTTTCACACGTCATAAAAATATAGCTTGGAAAAGGAAATTATCAAAGGTCTGCATGCTTCTTGCCAAGGGATTTTTTTTTTTTTATAATCACTAGTACATAAAATGAAAATAAATTTATTTTTCATAGGAATACTATCCCTTAAAAATAAATTGAAGGTATGATTCAATATATTGTTTGTATAATTGTGATAACAATAATGATAACTTAAATGATTTAATTATTATTATTTAAAAATACTTGTATTAATCGAGGGCAACCCCTTTCAACCGATAAGAAAGCACTAATATACTAGAACTCAAAGCTTTCCGGGTTGCTCTTTGAACAATAGACATCTCTCCACATTCTTACATTCAATACCCTACACCACGAGCTTAACATTTGTCTTACATCTAATTCCAACCAATTCTTGTAAATTTCATTTCATTTCATTGAAATTGAAGATGTTGGTACTTACTTTTTATTCATTTATTGAAATTGACAGCTATTTAACATAAATATACAACAAGTAAAAGTAATACTGGCTGTGTTACAATGATATAGTCGAACTCGAATTGTAGGTACTTATAAAAGCCCAGGATACCATATACTATCATACCATATACTATACTGTCTATACCATAGACTACTATCATCGACTCCATAGACGCGGGTTCGAGTCCGGGTGTGTTAGATATTATTAATATTATAATTATTTATTCTGTCACTGTATCGTGATTCAACCCTGTGGGTTAGGGATATTAGGGAAAAATCTGGCGAGCGTGATTCTGACCCAACATCTCCTTACACAACCATTGGTCTATCAACAGTCCTTCCTTACATAGTACTGCACTTCTGATTGTAGTGGTGCAGATTTTTTTTTTTTTTACTTCTTTTTATATAGGTTTAAGATTTTGGTAATAATAAAATCATAATAATCCATTGAATATTGCACCAGCCATGAATAATTTAAAAGCGATCCTTCTGAAATGCAGGTTAATATTTTATAATATTTATTTTTGAAATAGCCGGCCATGCAAACAACACCTGCGCTATGAATAAAAATGGGACTTAAAGAAACCCAGCTAAAGGAGTCCACTCTTATGCTAATTGGAATATCCTTTCAGGTAAACGTCTTCAACCTTTCGTTTTTCTTTTATTTTTTACTCACTTTTGTTCTCTTTGTTGTTGAATAAATGTATAGTATACTTCTTTTTTTTCTGAATTCCTAATATCTTGTTGATATTCAGTGGTCATTTAAGTAATGAATAGTAAGTGTAAATTATTAATAGTAAGTACCTTAATTGAAACTGGTATTTTTTTTTTTTATAAATGGTTTAAAATCAGTAGAGGATTTACCATCATTTGTTTTACAAGTCTATTTATGTAATCTTTTATAATTTAATGATATAAGATTGTAAAGCAGGGGACGAAATTAAAACATTAAAAAAAATAAAAAAAGATACTAAAATTGCAAAACGTCTGATAATTTTCAGTTTCTCCTATCTAGGTTTAATAAATAATCAAAAGTTTTTATTTTTTATAAATGACTAAGTACTTTCTACATGCCTAGACACTTCTGCTGAGTCACTTTCAATATTTTACAAGAATAAATAGAACATAAACTGTTACCATAACCACGAAAGTGTCTAAAATCTGTATTTATGTAAAATATATGCTCATTTGTTTGGTACAAATGTATCTAAACCGCAGTGAATCACTAACAAATAATGCAAGTAACTTCTATTAACAGGTAATTATAGGAGTAGGCTGAATAATGGAATAAAATAATAAGACGATTGTGACCTTATCTTCAAGCAGGATATGATTTACACATCATGTGTTGAGTATATATATATATATTATTTGGATAGTACTAAGCTAAAAGCACTTTTTCTAATTCTAATTATACAATATTAACAAGAATTCTTTCTCTCTCTCTC
>NW_027109899.1:273271-276409 GCF_000696795.3 Halyomorpha halys
AATTTTCTTTCTCAGCATGACTATTTCATGGAAAACCCCCCGAATCAGCAACCAATGTCCATTATAAGTTTACACAATTTTCGTTTCTCCTAGTCTCTCACCTAATATCATCTGACCTTATAAACTTTTAACTTTTCGAGTCAAACGAAAACATTTGACAATAAATGAACATTATACAAGATATAGTATTTATTTTATTTGTACTTTCATTTTTTTTTATCTTGTTTGTAAATTAATTTGATATTATTTAATCAATTTTGTTTAATTATATTTATCATATCTATTTTTAGGCGCCATATTTTTTTTTAAATTAACCTTATTTTATTATATTATTAATTTAGTTTTTATTGTAACTTTGTGAGTATTGTTGTTATCTTCTCCATTTTTTTCGTTCTTATTTTTTATGTATAAAATATACCAATGAATACTTAAAACTTATATAAAAAAAAAAAAAACGATATTTAAAATCTGACCCACAGTTGGTATTATCTTCATTGTCTTCCCTGCTCTGATCAGAATATAGGGCTCAATACTTGTATCATTAGTTCGCCTATTTCATAATTCAATATCTTAAAAAGCAGTCTTAGAAAAATAAATTATTCTTGTATCTGGAATGTTAAATCAAAAAAGTTTTCAGCTATCTTTTTTGTTGTGGTAGTAATTGCTATGACTGACAGCAGTCTCCTCTTTCAGGATTCTTTCTTTAACATTGAGGGGAAAATCGCTTGGTAAGAGGGACGACATCGATAAAACAACAACTCATGGAAGCCCTACTGCGAGATTCAGAAAGATCAGAAGATTAAAGTTTCTTATGACTAGATTTAGCATTGGATTGATTAGTTGCCAATGGGTCTATATTACCATTAATACTGTTTTAAGAATAAAGCATTGTAACTAGATGCTACACACGACACCCAGGCTACCGAACGACAGTGACGGACGTTATGACAACTAGACATATAACCCTTTTTTTCAGGGCTTATAAGTCCTGTCAGGTGGAGAAACTACCGAGATGACAGACGTTAGTAAACTAACTTAAAGTACACTAAGGCCCAAACTGTTCGAACTAATAAATTGAATCACTAAAGTAAATATTGAACGAATAAATTCCGTATTTTTAAAATATTTACTCCCTTCGAAATTCCTCGTAATGCACAATGTTCAGAGAGAGAGAACGTATCTTGTACTTTTTCTACAATATCATTTCAGAATAACAGCTAATAGTACATAAATGAAAAATATTATTCCATTACTATTATTTAAAATAGATATTCCAAATAACTAGGAAGGAACAGAGTGGGCATATGTTGGTACATTTAGCAAATAAAAATTCTGCTTAGAAATTTCTTATCATGCACTAAGTGCCGAAGGAGAGCCAATCCTGTACTTTTTTAACAATAAAATCTAAGAATAATACCAGATAGGAAAAAAATAAACGAAAAAAGTATATTAATCTATTATTATTATTATTATTTAATCAAAAGTCTCTCCATGAGACAAGGAAAATGATCTTGCTCTGAAATTTTTGCCAGGTAAGTGAAAAGTGCAGGGCTAGCCCATAACAGTATTGTGATTGCCATTGTAACATTGTCATCGTCTTTTATCAAATCCATACTATGAGACCTACTTCCATAGCATTATTATAATAATTCTGAGATACTAAAACTTTAAATCATCCTATAAAAGTTATAAATTTTCCTGTTTTCCTTAGGAATAACGGAGAAAAATGGCTCTTGAAGTAATGAAATAAATGAAGTGCGGCCTGCGGTAGGTTGCGGGGTGGTCGCTGTGGCTGAGGGAGTTAACTCAATTTTCACTGCAGGTAAATTGAGTTTTCTTTTGATATGCAGAGCTCTGGCTGGGACACCCTTGTTGCATTAAACTAATTGTACAATTTACATAATTCCCCACTCCACCCTCAAACGTGGCGCGATTGCAATAAAAATCCTCCCCGTCCCGGTAAAATGTGGTTCATTAATTTCTCTTCATCTTGTGACAATTAGCTTAGTGAAATATACAGTTTTTTTTATACCTCTAATTTCTTCTTTTTTTTGGAATACGATTGAAAGTGATTTATTATACTTATTTTTTAACATGTTCTGATACGACCAAGCTGTTATATTACATAAGTTCATGAAAACATTAGTATATGGTTAATACCTCGTCAATAGACAATTTTTCACTTAAAACATACTGTTGATCAGTCAGATCATTGTATCAAAATGGTTGGTTTCCTTCTAACTTCTAGTTGGAAGGAGTAGTTGATACTAAGTGAAACTTTTGTATGGCATTTAATGTGAGCATCCATAGAAACATAATTTTCCTTTAACAAAACTGTTCTGTTAGGTGTGTGAACTGCTTCCACGCTAGCAACGATCATGTTTTGCACCACTTCCGAAATATATTCTTTAAGATAAATATTAGATTGTGTTAGAAAAGTGAACTACTGTGAGGAGGAATCCTCATACTCCTTACTACCGTCAGTGTAAACAAGATATAAACAAAAAATCCTAGAAGTTACACAAAAAATAAACTAATCAGATTCTTCAGTAAGAAATAAAAAATGAAATCATAGAATTAATTTATGGTTTTTCTGTTAGCGATTTACTTCATGTTCGGGGGTAATCAGTAATGTATACATTTATTTATTATTAATTTTATTATTTATATATTTCTGTTAGAGATGATTCACAGTAAAAGTAATGTTAGCTGTTGAATATATTTACATAAAATATGAATAAAATAGAACTAACAAAATGGGCTTTATCAAGTTCATATCCGTGACACTTGTCTGTTTCACACATTCACACCCTTCATAATATAAATAAAAGTTTTAATCCGATTCCGAGATCATATCAAATTTATAATATCATTCTGGCAATCCGGGAAACCACTTTTTCATTTCGGTGGAATGCACATATTGAAGAAGCTAATACACTTACAACCCCCGGATACGGTAATATACCCTATTGGGGTGCTCTCTCACAGTAGGGATAATAAGCCGGTTCTGGTCCAGTAAATGAGCCTTTTTGGACTTTGGACCCTAGCCTAGAACCAGTCTTAACCACTTGTCCTTGGACTATGGTAGCGCTGTTAGTTCAGACGGTGACCGCTAGATAGCAGCACCATCGGCAGTAG
>NW_027109900.1:0-5345 GCF_000696795.3 Halyomorpha halys
ATATATGAAGGAAATTCATGCTGGAAAGAACTCAACTGTAATATATTTTTAAAGCACTATAATAATATAATAATTGGGGAACGCAGGTGTTGTGCTACTAGCTCCAAATATCCGGGTTATAGCCAATAATTATTTATTCTGCTACTGAAGCAATGAGTCAACCTTGGGTAGATATATAGGCCATGCCCTATAAAACACCTTAAATTGGAAAAAACTGGAGATTGAGCCGTGCTATCGAAATAATCCAATGTACTAAACTTCTGACCCTCCCTGGGTTTTAGCGGTCCACATTGAAAAATAAAATTGGACAATAAAAAGAAAAAATAGTTCAAAAATCATCAATGTTATCTCATGCTCAATTTTTTCTCCTTCCCTTGCTTAATTCCTCTTTTTGGCCAAAACAGCGCGAAATATGAAACCTCATTTCTCATTAGCCCAGGTAATTCTATTGTTCATCCTAATGCTCCTAACTCTTTCTTTGCCCTGGTTTAGTCGAGAACTCAATCCTTTAGGGTTTCTTTAGCCTCCATTATTCTTTGACGAAAACAAGTCCATAAATTTGTCTGAACCATCTTCGTTTTGTTCTTCGTGGGCCTTTTCTTTCCTGGAACTTTAGGACTACTTTACTGTTCATTTGTTCTCGGCGCTCATTCAATGAACTTCCAGTTACAAATAAATTTAACATAAATTACTACGCTTAAGTACAATATGTATTATTTTTTAATTTGGTATAGTTAAAGATTTAGTTTTTAATTGTTAAGTATCGGATGTTTCTTAAGGAATTAAAATTGAACAAAACATGATAAGAATTATTAAACTAATTTTCATTTCAATTAGAGCGAAACGGAATTTCTTGATTCAGTTTATAATTAAATTCCATTAAAATGAGAAATTACATCTATATATGCAATAAATTTATTATACCAACTAAATCCTCAAATTCTATCAATATAGTAATACAGGAGCACAATTTTTTAATTAATGCTCATAGAAAATACATTTGCAAACAATTTTAAAAATATGTTCATATCATACTTAACAAGGAAACGTATTTTTTGCCGTTCTAAATTACCTAGTTAATTTAGATTATTAAAGAAACATATTAAGAACTTTTTTTTTTTTTAGTTCCAGTACAAATCAGTACAATACAACTCCTTTAGTGTTAGTGTACAAAACACATTTTTGAATAATACATTGTTTTTAACAAATTTAGAAAAAAGAAAAAATATATATATGACAAATTTTACATGCAGATACTTAATAATGGTTATCACAAATTATTCAATTGACCAAACAGTTTATACCACTTTGGGCATACTATATCAACTTTGGGGAAAGCATTAGAACAAAACAAAAAGTTTGAGAGCAGAGTCGGTTAAGATAGGGGCGTGGCATTTTTAAGATAGTTTTCTAGCACTCTAGCATTCTAGCATTTACCCAAGTACAGAATAACCACAAGGAATGCAATTCGTTCGTCCTGCCCGTTGGTATTTAGCTTGTATTTGGCTCAACAAATTCTTAAGTTTAATTATTCAAATTACTCACTGATATCCCGTGAGTGTTTTAGAATAAATTGAGTTCAAAATATCTTAATTACGCCATGGACTAATACAGTTGTTTTCTTTTTAATTTAAAAAATATATTATTTCGATGGACAGTGAAATTCGTTAAGGTGTTCAAGAGACCATCTTTATTTGTTCAGATTTATTGGAGTTGTTACACATTTCTGAAAACTCGAACTCAAAGCTTTTTTAAAAAAAATAAAATTAAAATGAACCGATTTCTTAATAATAAATTACACCGGTATTTACTTGATTCAGTTGCATTTTTTATTACAGTTTATGTATTATACTTGTCAATATTAATTAAATATAATCATGAAATTTATTTATAGATCATAATTTAAACCAAAATTACAAATTCCTGATGACAGGTACGAGACTAATTAAGTTCGCTGCCAGAGCAGAAGTATAGAGCCGCTGAGGTTACCCAGCAATCACCACTATTACCCTTATAACCGAACGTGTAATTAAATGTTATTAGTTAACATTGAATTAATTTTATTAGAGAGCGGCCGGGAATTGAGCAAATACAATTGGATTTCTGTCGGATGAAATCGTAAATGAATTAAGCAAGCCATATATCGATTATTAAATAATAGATAATTAAAGGTTATTAGGTGATGTATTAGTAACATAAGCAAAGTAATTAATTAACAACTATATTGCTATTGACTAATGTACAAGTTCCAAAACTGTTATTGATGTTTTCACTGCATTTAAAAATAATAGTTACTGCATAAAGTTTATTTTTAAAATTAATGAATAAATGTTATGAAAAAATTGAGATAGTACCCTGCTGAAATAATTAAAATAATATAAAGATGAATCCTGCTAAAAAAATAAAATAAATAAAAGCAATAATTAAGTTATTTTCTACTGGAAGAGTTTCATTTATAAAGGAAGTCGATAGGATTCATAATTATCAATATTTTAAATTGAACTTTATAACTGGTTTAACGAATAAAATTAAAACGAAATTTGAGGAATATGAACATTATAATCTGAAATTGGGTTATATATATATATATATAAACCAACAATACGAAAGACAAAATTGATAATAAAGAAAAACAACATGTAATTCACAAAATTAATTGCCAGAATTTTGAAGGTGTGTATATTGGAGTGACTTCTAAAAAATTTAAAACTTGAGTTGAGCGACATAAGAGTAATTGCAAAAATATTAACACAGTATAAAGTATAAACATGATTTTGATTTTAAATCCAAAAATTTTAGACATTGTAAATCACAAAATAAATAGGAAAATAACAAAAGCAATATATATCACAAAAATGATATAGGTACACATACATACCAAAAATTTATGTAAACTCTACATAGATGTAGTAAATCATTTAGTAATTTAATATTGTATAATAGTATTCGTAGTAGAATAAATTTAATACATTACATGAGTTCTTGTAATAGTTATATAAAAAAAATTAAAAAATAGTGGTAATAAATTAGTCATATTTTTTGGAATAGACGTACAAAAGTGTTGACTAGATTTATAATCTATTTGTTATCAATGATAAAGATAACCTGGTTTTTCATAACTCCTTATTTAGAATATGTTTGTTTTTTAATTATTACAAATTTTATATTAAATGATAACAATATGTTATTATTAACAATATAAGACTAATAAGGAGTAAACGTAATGTAATTTCAAATAGGTGTTTAATCATGTAATTGTTTTAAAATAGATATTGTGATATATTGATTAAATATTGTATTCATAGTATGATTTTAAGAATTTTTTATTGGTACCCGATCATAGAGTGACAGACAATCCCAGAACGTTGTTATTGTTTATCAATGATATAAAATAAATAATTAACACAAGGAAGAGTACCTTTGTATTCACAGGATCTAATTACAAATGAAGTTGTTTATATTTATGTGTTTCTATTGAGAACTCAAATTTGAAATTTATCATGATCACAATATGTTTCCTCTTACTACGTGTTTAATATAAAGGTACGTTTTTTTTAATAACGATCAATACAATTTGCTTTTGTAATTTTGTCAATAATATTTTATTTTTTAATTAACATATTCTTCCCGAAACTCATTTTATTTTGTCTTTTGAAATATCATAAAAATATCCCCCCTTTTTTTATCTTAGGGTAGGAATATTAGGCTGAGCAGATTTATACTGGTTATTACTTGCTATTTGCTCCATACCTTAATTACGAGGTATTTTTTTTTATTACTTCTTATAGTTAATCATTAGATTTTTGGCTTATTTCTCTAGACAATGTAAATATTTATAGTAAGTATACTTAAGTTTATTTATAATATATAGGTAAGTTAAACTAAAAAAAAAAAGAAATCTGATTAAGAAATGAAAGATATTAAAAACAACAACCTACTGACGTATTACCAATAATCAGTCTTTAAAATAAAAAATATTTTGTCCACTATTTTTGTTAATGCTATGTTTATATTGGTTGGATTATATTTAAGAATCTAATGAGTTGTTTATCTCTAATGAGTAGCAATTACTTCTAAAGGCAAACTTGATTGGATTACGTAAGTGGAAGAAAGTAAAATTATAACAAATAATATTATTGGCAATACTAGTTGTCAGGAGACAAGAACTAGTAAGAAAAACATTGATACTGACCTATTTGCCTAGCAAGTTCCAGGAGAAACCTTAGTGCGGTCAATGCGTCGTAATCAGGAGAGTGGTTTCACTTGCCAATTCCTGTTCACGCTAGCTTAATTATTCAATAACAGTCCTAGGCCTCCAGCAAATTTCCCTTTTAAGATGCTTTCCTTACGGCATTCTCTTGCAATATCGCAGGATATGTTAAGTTACATGGAATTGTTGCATTTTTTTTTTTTTTTAATATCTCACCCAAAACAAGAAACACTACTCTAATAGCTTACCATATACAATAACCTGAGAGTGACAGTCTGGAATACTGTTTTAATTTTTACTTTCACTTGACTATATATGAAATATATAGTAGAGAGAAGTATTAGGATCATGTAATATTTTTAATTTGAGTTTTCGACGTAAACATGCATTTTAGATTCCCTGAGTAAAAATAAATAAGTCTCGCAAATTGGTCTCAGTTCAAAAACAAAAAGTCTTACAAAACTGAGATTGCATATTAGGGCAGGTAAATGCAACTTTTTCCTTAAAACCGACCTCCCGGAAGAGTCATTTTTATAATACATTTTACAATTTTTTTTTAATTTTCCCAAAAATGGTAAAAAATATTTTCATTAAATTTAGTATATAACATATAATCAACAGGTCATTAATATTAGGTAGGTCTTATTCTAAATAAAATGATTTGAAAGATCTTAAATGGCGAATTTTCAAAAAATCTTCCTCTCATGTTCCTTCAATTTTATTTATTTGATTCTGAATCATTTCTCATTGCTACTTGTAATAAAAAATAGATGAATATAAACTATGAAAAGATTTAATAATTAGCTTAAGAAGATATTTTTTTTCAGATTGAAAACACATTTCCTGAAATAAGAGTAGTAATATAGATGTATTATAAACCATCGAAGATCCAACGATTTTCAGAAAACATAATATTCAAGATACAGACGTAGAAGGTAATGGAGAATCACCAGAAACAAATAAATTATAGATCTGTTCTAACATTTTTTTTTTTATTATTTATTTATTGTAATTTACAACTGTACAAAATAATACAACAGGTAAATATGTAGTATGTTTCATATACACTTGAAAATCTTGGGAAGGAACCACCCATTGGTGGTACTTCAAACATTAATTTAAACAAGAAGGTCCC
>NW_027109901.1:0-1467 GCF_000696795.3 Halyomorpha halys
ATTCTTTTCAAAACCTTCCAACGTTTCGACCCTCAGGTCATTTTCAAGGATACCTTTACTTTGTTGTCATTTTCTCTTTTAAAATTCTTAAAAATGCCGGCTAATTGCCTTTACCCCATCTATAACTTCTTCTATATAACTCTTTCTTAAATTTAAAATTTGCATTAACCACATCTCTTCTTTCTTTCATTTAAATTTGCAAACTTTTTTTTTTTTTTGCAATTATTTTGTGCAAAAAGCTAGAAAAAGAGGAAGTTATAGATGGGACAAAGGCAATTAGCCGGCATTTTTAAGAATTTTAAATGAGAAAATGACAACAAAGTAAAGGTATCCTTGAAAATGACCTGAGGGTCGAAACGTTGGAAGGTTTTGAAAAGAATAAAGTTAAGAAAAAAAGGATCAAATTTATAAATTTATTATTATTTAGGCAAGCTATTAGATATAAGTTTATGACAAACCATAAATTTATACAATTAATAAAGCTGAAACTTATGTTACATGATATATCATTGTTTTCGTATAATAAAAATGGTCAAATCAAGTTAAAAATATGGGCCAATCACGCATTTTAGAGTATATCTTATGGTTTACATAGGTACATTTTTATAAATGCCAAATCTTGTTTAGGTGCAGCTTAAAAAATATGACCCTTTCCCAAAGTCTTTTATCATTTGGAATTTTTTAACACAAGCATCTTAACTTGTGAAAAACTTTGTTCGACCTAAATGCTTAGTTTTGCGAATCGCATCAACAAGTTAGTACAACCAAAGATAAGATAAAAAATAAGCTCACAAAGAACGAATTATAACTAGTCCGCAATTCAATTTGTAAGCTTCTTAATTTATAATAATACTGTCATACATTGTTCGAAGTCATATTTTAAAAAAATTAATATTATACCAATTTTGATACGTACCCATGATGACGGTCCAATACACTCATAGATTTGGTATATAGTATAATTACAAACGGCTGAACAACTATACTTTTTTTCCTGATAACTTAATCTCATGGCTTATTGTATGAGTGTTACTCCAGGTTAAATATGAAATCGTCACACTGCTATTTTGATATCTAACTAGTTTTTTTATTTTTATACCAGATCGGCCTGGTGGGCCTTAAATGGTTGATATAACTTATATTATATATATTTTTTTAAAAGATGATTATGAGGGGGTATAGTCATACAAATGACACCCCTAACTATATACAATGCTCTTATTAAAATTAAAATTAAATAATAATAAAATAAATAGGTAAGAATAATGCTTCTTAATAAAACAGGAAAGTAAAATTAATAACAAAAAATAATGATATTGGTACACTTAAATAAAACAAACAATTGCCTTCTAATAGTAAAAAGAAACAAGTTAATTTGAAAAAGGGAAGAGAGAAGAAAAGAGAGAAAAAAAATAATAATCAATAAATAAAATGAATAATAATAATATGTAAATAGAGGTAGTGTGA
>NW_027109902.1:0-1287 GCF_000696795.3 Halyomorpha halys
GGAGAAAATTTAAATTAGATGCTATTTTATGGAATGTCCAGTGTTTTTAGGAAAAAAATATAAGGAGTAGAGGTTTAGGCACCAAAAAATATTCATCATATAATGATTACTAAAAATTTAAAGTAAATTAAAACATATTTTACCTGTGCAGTTTCTTTTGTTTGAAACGATAAAATTCGATATATATTTTTTTTTTATTTCAGAGGGATCATTATTAATATTACTTGATAAAATTCTGGTCTAAACATAAATATCTAATTTTAGCGTTTGTCCATATATTGAATTCATAGAAAAATGATTAATGAATTATAAAATAAAATGATTGACAACAAAAGGAATGAATGGTGCTCTTTTCGACAATAACTTCCATTAAAATATAATTTTATAAATTTTTATATAAAAAACATATTCCTAGTATTAAATAAAAAAACAAAACAATTTTTTCGGGTACAATGGAAGCTATAACGTAAAGTATCTATGAAAAGGAACCATTATTTATTTTGTTTGGATTTGTGATATTTTTTGTTTTTATTGAAGTATAATAATAAAAGTTGGTACAATGAAGAGCATTAAATATAAAAGTTCATTTAAGTAGTTTTCATTATACACATTATAAAAATATACAAAAAATTAATAGCAATAAAATTTAATGTATATGTAAAAGAAAATTACGTGTAAGTAAAAATACATTTGGCACATTCACGCCAGTATACTATTGTGATATTAATGTGAAGTTGATAGAATATCACTATTTACTATTTATTTCTTACCAATTATAACACATATGCTTTACTAATCATAGCTAGTCACAATTTTTGAAACTATATACACATGTATATTTTTTATCAGCAAATAAAGTTGATTTATAAATATAATGGAATTTAAAATGAAATCCGGTTTAAGATTTTTTAATAGAACGTAAAATTCTTCCAGAGCTATTCTTTGGAATAAAACAATAATTTTCAATAACAGGATTCTATCTCTTACAAGTCTATTCTTTTCTAAATTATTCAGATGAATATATTATTTCGTTGGTCTGGATAGGCTGACCACGAGAAGACAATAAAAAACTGGTTTGCCTTCTTAAGGAATATTCTGAAGGACGATTTATAGATTGATACAACTCTTCTGTCCTTGCGTTGTGGGAGAGATTGTAGATCAAATAAAATATAAATGTAAAACTAAAATAAAATTAAAAAAAGACACTAAATTTCTAACTTTATTCCTAACATTAATATTTAGGATATGGAAAGAACTAAAAATTAGTTCGTTTGAAATAATAGTTGA
>NW_027109902.1:6452-7240 GCF_000696795.3 Halyomorpha halys
ACGAAGAGATCTACAGAAACATCAAAGACTTGGAAACCGAGATGAGAATCAGAAGGCTGATGTTCTATGGGCACATGATGAAGATGAAGGAGGAAAGATTGAATTTGAAGATCTTTAAAAAAAATTTTAGCAAGAAAAACATGGCAGGATACACGAAGCAAATGAGAGAGGAATTAAAGAGACTTAAAATTTTAGATACCGACTGTCTAGATAGAGATAAGTATAGGAAAACATTGAAAAATCTCACCAATATTGGAAGAGAAAAAAAAAAATGGGTACGAAGTGGTCCGAAGTAAGAAAAGAAAGGCTCGAAGGTCGAGGATCATGAAACTGCGATAGGAAGAAAGAAAATCCGCCGATACGTGATAAAATAAAAAATATTGATGTAAATATAATAAAAGCTTAAAAGTAAATGTATAAATAAATAAACTTGATTTTTATAATTATTTTACATTTATATATTTTTTTACTTCAATTAAAATACATTTTTGAAATAAACTTTTTTTGTGTAGATGCAATATTAGGCTGCAGGTGTAATTCTATGTTGATATAATTACTTTGGCTAGCATAATAACCTTTTTTTTTTCTAAACAATTTGAAATAATTAATGCACGCGTTCAGAAAGCGAAGTAAAGATTCAATCTCTAAAATCTAATTTCAAATTCAGACAAAAGCCTTGATGGATTTCTGCAAAGTGGGTCGAAACGTTGGTCCAGAATAAATAGTTACAGTACTATTTGAGTTTATATTGGCCATCCTTCATTAAAACTGATTTAAAATTAAACCGA
>NW_027109903.1:0-1886 GCF_000696795.3 Halyomorpha halys
TTTGAATTTTATTAATACACTTGTAAAATTTGAATTTTATTAATACACTTGTAAAATTTGAATTTTATTAATACACTTGTAAAATTTGAATTTTAATCTCCCGCCATGGGATCACGTGACCAAATACTAGCCTCCCATTGGCTGTCTAATGATGAGGTGACCGACCACGTGAGTGGTTAAGGGTAGGTCGAAGTAAAAATTTAAATTCAACTCCCCCCCCCCGTTGATCACGTGACCAGTAGTAGGGTCAAGGCTAGGGTCCAAAGTTCAAGGACACGTGAGTGGTTAAGGCTGGTTCGAGGCTAGAGTTCAAAGTCCAAGGACACGTGGTTAAGGCTGGTTCGAGGCTAGGGTCCAAAGTCCAAAAAGGCTCATTGACACTGCGCCAGAACCGGCCTTTTATATCTACTCATGCCATTTTGCGCCGAAGACCCAGGTCGAGGTTCTGAACTACGGTCCCATACGTGGGAATGGGCATTCCATTGCCCGCATACAAGGTGAGCTGTGTGCACGGCTTTACTTTCTTATTCTTTACCGGGAAGACAGATATAGTGGCTCCAGTATCCACCAGATACCTTATTCCGAACTTTTTGTCGACAATGAAAAGTCGGAGATCGGTAATCTGAGCGACGGAACCCGGCATGTTCTACAGTCTGCCATCCTCAAGGATGTTGGTGTGTGGTTGATGAGTGGCTCCCCTTAATAGAATTATCTGAGGGCAGCTGGATCTCCGCTATTTTATTCGCAATATGGGACACCTTCGTGGAATCTTTGTGATCTGTGGCGGCTAGAGCCGCTTGCATTCCCTCAGGTAACCCTCTCAGCCACAAGGTGTTGAGCATAGGTGCATATCTGGAGGAACCTTACCTGCGGTCAATTGCTGCAAATCGAAGAAGCTTTGATGGTCGTTGGTCGCCCAACCTCTGCTCCTCCAACAGCTTGGTTATTCAGGATTGGTCTGAGGGACCCAAGCTGGAGAGTAGCCGCTCTTTTAGCCTCTCATATAGCTCAGTGCCAGGGGGGTCTCGGACAAGGTCGGCAGCCTGCTTGAGAGTTGCTAAATCCAGATGGGCTATGATCAGCTGAAACTTATTTTTACTATTGGTTATCTTCCGAGAGCTGAAGTTGAGGCGGTAACTTGTATAAACCACAGGTTAGGCTCTTCCCTATAATATGCAGGTAGCCATGATAATGCATTGGGCCGCCGATTCTGCTAATCCTTTTTGCTCCTCCTCGCCGGTCAAAGGTCAATTAAATCGTACCCGTGCATGCTTAACTAAAATTAGTAAAAATAAATAAATGATAAACTCACCACTTTAGTGCGTATAAATGATGATTGGTGTAGCGGAAACAATATTTATTAATTAAGTTACGATGTTTACAAACAAATATTAAAACGTTTTTTTCAGCCAAAAAGCAAGCACATAATTGAATCATCCAGTCTAGAGGTTTCAAATGGGTTTATAACATTTACAGTGTGGCAATCACAATATTCTTATATCATTTAATTTTATTATGTTCTTTATTTGCTCTTCAGTTTCATTGTATTCTTTATATTATATATGTTTTGTATAATATTATTTATGTAATATTATATTCTCTTATTTAATCAGGTTCACTCCATACTTCATATGATTTTATTAGCTTCATTATTATTAATTTATAGTTGTAAGTTGGTTTTATTATCATTCTTTACATAGATAATTTTAATTATATTATTTCAAAATTTTTCGAGACCAGGTAATATTTATCAATAAATTAATTTAATATCCAAAACAGTCTCAACACTATTTATTTATTTGTCCTACGTTTCGGCCCTTCCAGCCATCCTCAGGGACATCTTCAACATAAATTTCCTCTCACATTAATTATTTTCTACTTGCAGG
>NW_027109903.1:2161-3767 GCF_000696795.3 Halyomorpha halys
CACGTATGGTCTCGTTGGCAGCGGGATTTTTTACATATTGATAGTGTCGGATTTAAGTTTGAATTTATATAAAGTCAGGGTCGGGGGTCTCATTTTCTGATGCCCCCCCCCTTTCCGCGGACACCGGAAGGCTCCGAAGACGCTGCGACTGCAATGCCGCCCCAGCCTAAGCATCAATTGACTTATTTTAATTTTAGTAATTTGTATCAAGTTGTATTAGTAGTATTATATTAATTAAGTTATAGATTTTATTTCCAGAAATAATTTCAGAATTTTACAATTCTAGCTTATAAACTGTTGCATGCTCCACAATGCCCCAATAATTAAAAGTGTAACAAAGATTTTATGTTTATCATTTTTGTATATTATTTTAGCATCAACCGATGGATGTTGCCATTTGATTGGAACACATTGGTTGTACTTACTGAATAAATAATTTTTAAAAAATGTATAATAAAATAGTCTCTTTTGTAATTGTTATTATGTTTTTTATAGGAATTAACTATTTTTATACTTAATAATCTAGACAAAGTTGAAGGAAAAAGTTATCAGAAGACAGGACTGCACTTATATTTATATTTAGAAAAATTAGTGAGGGAAGGTTATTCTATATTTACGGAGCTTATGGAAAAAATGCAATCTTATTTGACTAAAGAAATAAGAGTGAAGTAAGTACAGTGTTTTTATAATGGAATATTACATTAGAAATAGATTTTTTTAATTTAAGAATCTTATTTAGATGTTTAAATACTTACAAGTTACTTACTGAGCAATACCCTAAAGAAGGCGTCAACAATATATGCTCATTGGAGAGATGTACAGAAGGATCAAAGTTGGGAGAGAAACAGATTGGATGACTTTTTTTTTATAATCGTTTTTGTTGATTACTATTACACAGATTACTTAATTGATACATGATATTTGTTAAGGTGCAAATATCTATTGCACAATGCAGTCAGGTCATTTGAATTTTATTTTTTTTATTTTTTACATATTGATAGTGTCGGATTTAAGTTTGAATTTATATAAAGTCGGGGTCGAGGGTCTCATATTCTGATGCCCCCCCTTTCCGTGGACACCGGAAGGCTCCGAAGACGCTGCGACTGCAATGCCGCCCCAGCCTAAGCATCATGCAAGCTAGGACCTGGCCTACCCCTAGCATCACGCCGGAGTCCAGGACACGCTGGCCAGCCATGGAGGTACAAAGACGTCTTTTCAGACATCTGCTTCTGCATATTCGTGTGCATTTCTCTCCAAAAAATGTGGAATGGCGGTTTATCCCACCCCACGCTCCTAACTTCGGTGGATTATGGGAGGCCGGGGTCAAGTCCGTGAAGACCCTGCTCACGAGCGTGCTGGGCGGATAGCCCCTGACCTTCGAGGAGCTCAACACTGTGCTGGTGCGAATTGAGGGCACACTCAATTCCCGTCCTCTCTGTCCGATGCGGGACGACTCCGAAGATTTCAATTACTTGTCACTGGGACACTTCTTGGTCGGTGCTCCACTGGAGAGCATTCCCGAGGAATCTCCTCGTCTCAACTTATCCTCCAGGTGGCGTCTGGTGCAACAAAGCGTGTCCCACGTATGGTCTCGTTGGCAGCGGGA
>NW_027109903.1:5237-6154 GCF_000696795.3 Halyomorpha halys
TCCAGGACACGCTGGCCAGCCACGGAGGTACAAAGACGTCTTTTCAGACATCAGGCGATCACACGGTTTTCACCATATTCGCCCACAGCACCACCTGGACGAGAAAGCGGCCTAGAAGGCGTCACCGCGGCGGCGAAAACGTCATTCACCAGATAAGCACGTTCCATTAGTCCATGAGACCACCCTACTTTTCTGATCTATATTATTACATATAAATAATTTATACCTAACACACTAACCTAATTGCCCCTCCAGGGAATTAACCTTACAGATTAAGGAAAATATATACATGCATGTTTTTATGAGCAG
This sequence comes from Halyomorpha halys, assembly GCF_000696795.3. Classification (NCBI taxonomy): domain Eukaryota; kingdom Metazoa; phylum Arthropoda; class Insecta; order Hemiptera; family Pentatomidae; genus Halyomorpha; species Halyomorpha halys. Next base: position 5,547 of record NW_027109903.1, read on the forward strand.
AAAGTGTCTCACAATTTTCAGCCCCCCTTTTCCACACATGAATTACAATCATACAATTACACTCGGGACACCTGCAGTATAGCACGAGCAGGTCCCGATGTGAACAGATAGTTTTGAAAAGTAAAAAGAAAAAGAAATAGTGATTAAAAACTAATAAATTAAATAAAAATAATAATATGTAATTAAATAAATAATAAATAATGAGCAAATAAACAATTGATTCCTGAATGACCGATAGTGCACTGGTGTTGAATCTCAGAATCGTTAATGGTCAGTCAAATTTTAGAACACCACATCACCAGTTACTACTAAGGAACGATTAAGCCTGCTGACTTTGCAAGGGAAAGAAAATCTATCAAGGAGATGAACCCTGACTGAAGAGATAAGACAAGTAGACGGAGGAACGTCTGCAATAGTGTGTAAGAATAATATTAAAGCTTGTTATTTATTAACAGCCTGGACCCATCAAGTGACAGATGAAAGTGGTTAGAAGATAGATTAAGAGAAGATGCAAAGTCTTGTTTACTCAGAATAGTTAGTCCTCACCTACTAGTGGCATCAATAGATACTTCCAGAATTTAGAATGAATTGATTTTGAATTTTTTTTT
>NW_027109903.1:7764-9148 GCF_000696795.3 Halyomorpha halys
TACAGGACCCCGACCCATCGGAGTTCATCAGTTGTAATTAGCCATTTTTTTTTTGTAATTTGTTTTCATAGGGAGTATTTTTTTGTTATTAGAAGATTTCTTTGTTTTCAATTTAATTTATGTATAATTTATGTATTCAATTTAATTTACGAATAAATGTTTTATCCGAGCCAGCGTTTATTTATTTTTTTTTAGTTAAGCTTTCCAACAAGGAGACTATGTCGAATTGAGGTGGCTTAACAACAGCATAATTTTATCTCAATGTTTAACGCTCTATAGCAGGGATTCTAAGCCAGTAGTCCACAGAAGGGAAGGGATGTCGATATCGATATTATCGAAATATTGACATTTTGCCTCCGATAACCATTATTTTTATTTCGATATCGAGTAACCGATAATATCGAAATATCGATATTTTCCTCCAATAATATCGGAATATCGGTTTCTAAAAAAAAAAAAAAAAGCTCACTCCTTAAAAGTATATATAAATAAAAGAAATATTGATAATATACACTCCAATGTGTCTATCTATAATAATAATATGTATAATCATATATTCAAGAGGAAATGTTCGTGGAATAATACAATAATAGTATTAATAGTATAATATAATTATATATAATAGTATTTCGATATTTAATATTGATAATTTCATATTCATTTCGATATTTGACATTTTTATAATTATTGATTTCTAACATTAGCAACAGTGTTCCGATATTATATTATCAAAGGATCGATATATTGTTTCAATAATTTAACATCCATTCGATCTTTGATTGTTATTTATATCGATATCGATAATTAGCAACTATATTCTAATATTAGTTTATTGAAATATCGATATTTTGTTTAAAAATACTAGACAAATTTAAAATGAAATGTTGATATTTTATTTCAATAATTTAATATCCATTTCGATATTAAACATATTTGATAGTATCGATATCAAAGATTATCAACAATATCCCGATATTATTTAATCGAAATATGGATATTTTGTTTAAAAAGGCTAAAAAATTATAAAACAAAATATTGATAGTTTGTTACAACATTTTCATTTCGATATTTGACATTGTTAATAATATCTATATGGAAATTTACTAACGACAGTAAGATAAAATTTTATAGAAATTTGAGTAATTCGCAACTAAAATTGTATTTCGATATTCTATTTTGAAAAATTCATATACCTTTCGATATTCGACATTATTATTAATATCGATATCGTATATTAGAAACCATATTTCGATATTTCGTTCAATAGAAATATCGATATTTTATAAAACCAAAAATAAAAAAAGGTATTTCGATATTTCATTTTGAAAATTTCAAATTCATTTCGGTATTTAACATTGTTGATAATATCGGTAAAGATATGTCG
>NW_027109903.1:9198-10617 GCF_000696795.3 Halyomorpha halys
GATTAAGAGAAGATGCAAAGTCTTGTTTACTCAGAATAGTTAGTCCTCACCTACTAGTGGCATCAATAGATACTTCCAGAATTTAGAATGAATTGATTTTGAATTTTTTTTTAAATTTATTTATTGGTATTTACAACTGTATTATAGAAAAAGTCATCTATTAAATGTGATATTTATGTTACAATGGCATGATACAGACTTGTGGAGAAACTAACCATTGGTAGCACTCCAAAAAATAATTGGAGAAAGAAATCTTTCATTCCAGTAATTGATGGCCTCGAGGCCTTTATAGTACTGTAATATTTTTACTTTAGGTCAATTCTCTGTTGTAATTTTATTGTAAAATAAATAACATAAGATATGAATAAGTAAATTTAAAAAAAATAGTCTTTTACTATTGATGTTTGGTTTGCCTGAGCGCTACTAAATGATCCCTTTCACCAGGAGTGAAAAATAAACCATCAGCCACCTCTCACCCCACTGTGGAGCAAATGGTGCGTTTAAGAGTGCATAAGTTAAAAAACAAAGATAAAATTTAGCCACATGCGTTACAAAAACGTTTTCTTCATTCAAATCCAATTTACCCATTTTTAATTTAAGATCTTTGATCGAATTTTTATTTTATTGAATTTATTTTCTTGAGATATCCCAACCACATCATTGCTGTTAAAATAGTGCCATACAATCTTAAAGAGCATGTAATGGATAACACTGCTGAGTTATTTTCTCAAATGTTTCCTTGATTTTTCAAATATTGAGGTATGAAATTTACCCAGAAGGATTTGGAAAATGAAGGAGATACATGTGGAAAAACTCAGGGTAATGTACTATTTACTTTTTAATATTTTATGGTGATATCTCAACAGCAAAGATGCAATAGGTATGCCTTAAGAAAATGAATTTCTATGAAAATTTTTTTATTAGGCTAAACATTGAAGATTTTTTATCTTGGTAGGCAACTGGCAGAAAAGTCACTTAAAAATGAAAACTTGGGATCATGATATTCATCCCTCTTCTAAAGTTGAAGCAAATCTTTCAACTATTGAATAAAACCGAATTTTTAATTTCCTTTAAAAAAAAATCGGTTTCTTCTATTTTCTAAGAATTTCCAAATTTTTATATTCATTATTATTACCTTTTCTTACCTCTGCTACATATGTTGAATAATAAATAATAAAATTAACATTTACACCTGTATTTCTGAGCAAAAATTGTTAATTACAGCTGTTAACGCCATATATATATATATATATATAGCATTCCCGAGGAATCTCCTCGTCTCAACTTATCCTCCAGGTGGCGTCTGGTGCAACAAAGCGTGTCCCACGTATGGTCTCGTTGGCAGCGGGATTTTTTACATATTGATAGTGTCGGATTTAAGTTTGAATTTATATAAAGTCAGGGTCGGGGGTCTCATTT
>NW_027109903.1:12437-15266 GCF_000696795.3 Halyomorpha halys
CAAAAATAAAAAAAGGTATTTCGATATTTCATTTTGAAAATTTCAAATTCATTTCGGTATTTAACATTGTTGATAATATCGGTAAAGATATGTCGCATGTTTTATTTTATAGAAACATCAATATTTTATGAAAGAAAACTATAATATTTAATGAATGTCTAAAATAAGGTATTTCGATATTCTATTTTGATAATTTCATGTTCCTTTCGATATTCGACATTATTATTAATATCGATATCGTAGATTAGAAACCATATTTCGATATTTCGTTCAATGGAAATATCGATATTTTATAAAAACAAAAATAAAAAAAGGTATTTCGATATTTCATTTTGAAAATTTCAAATTCATTTCGGTATTTAACATTGTTGATAATATCGGTATCGATATGTCGATGTTTTATTTTATAGAAATATCAATATTTTATGAAAGAAAACTATAATATTTAATGAATGTCTAAAATAAAGTATTTCGATATTCTATTTTGATAATTTCATCGATATTTTACATTGTTATTAATATCAATACCGAAGATAAGAAACGATATTTTGATATTTTATTTTATACAAATACCTATATTTTATTCAAGAAAACAATAACATTTTATAAATGCTAAAATAAGGTATTTCGATATTTTATTTTGATAATTTCTGATTCATTTCGATATTCAACATTGTCGATAATATCGATATAGATGATAAGCATCAGTATTCCGATATTGTTTCATCAAAATCTCAATATTTTGTTTAAAAAGATTAAGATCATTTTATAAAAAGCGTAAAAATACTTTTTCGATATTTTAAATAGATAAATTCATGCCCCTTTCGATATTTTACATTGTTATTAATATCGATACCGATGATAAGAAACGATATTTCGATATTTTATTTTATAGAAATATCAATATTTTATGAAAGAAAACAATAACATTTTATAAATGCTAAAATAAGATATTTCGATATTTTATTTTGATAATTTCTGATTCTTTGAATATTCACATTGTCGATAATAGCATCAGTATTTCGATTTTTTTTCATCAAAGTATCGATATTTCGTTTAAAATATTAAGAAAATTTTATAAAAATAGTTCTTCGATATTTTAAATTGGTAAATTCATATTCATTTATATGATATATTACATTGTTATTGATATCGATACCAAAGATAAGAAAAAGCATAAAAATAGATTTTCGATATTTTTCATGTTTCTTTCGATATTTTGCATTGTTATTACACGATATCGAAGAAATCGTTATTACGATTTTTGTTCATCAAAAATAAACGTTATTTCGATATTTGTTCATCGAAATATTGATATTTGGTTTATAAAGATTAAGAAAATTTTATGAAAAGCATAAAAATAGTTTTTCGATATTCTAAATCATAAATTCATGTTCTTTTCGATATATTACATTGTTACTAATATCCATATAGAAGAATAGAAAAAGTATTCCAATATTTTTTCATCAAAATATCAATATTTAGTTTAAAAAGATTGAGAAAATTTTTTTAAAATAGTTTTTCGATATTTTATATCATAAATTCATGTTCTTTTCGATATATTACATTGTTATTAATATCGATACTACAATATTACAAAATATCGAAATAAATATGTAAGTATAAAAATAAAATATCTTTTAGTCTTTTTAAACAAAATATCGATATTTCCATAAAATAATATCGGAATATTGTTGCTTATATTCCATATCGATATTACAGCAATGTAAAATATCGAAATAAATATGTAATTATCAAAATAGAATATCGATATTCCTATTTTAAAATCTCTATACAATTTTCGAGTCTTTTTTAAACAAAATATCAATATTTCGATAAAATAATATCGGAATATTGTTTTTTATATTCCATATCGATATTACAACAATACAAAATATCGAAATAAATATGTAATTATCAAAATAAAATATCGATATTCCTTTTTTAAAATCTCTATACAATTTTCTAGTCTTTTTAAACAGAATATCGATATTTCGGTAAAATAATATTGGAATATTGTTGCTTATATTCCATATCGATATTACATCAATGTAAAATATTATTGATATTAATATGTAATTATCAAAATAAAATATTGATATTTCTATTTTAAAATCTCTATTCTATTTTCTAGTCGTTTTAAACAAAATATCGTAATAAATATGTAATTTTCAAAATGAAATATCGATATTCCATTTTTAGATTTTCTAGTCTTTTAAAACAAAATATCAATATTTCGATAAAAAATTTTTTTAAAATTTATTTAACGTGATTTACAACTGTACAAGTAATAAATACAATATGTAAATATGTTGTTTGTTTCATTTACACTTGAAAATCTTGGGAAGGTACTTCAAGCATTAATTTAAATTAGAAGGTCCCGTGGCCATCTTCTTTTCAGACGCCTCGGAGGGTTATCAGGGATTGTTAAGGATGAAAGATTAAGAATTAATGGGTTAGGATGGGTAAGGAGTTTGGAATGAACAGACGTATATCTGTTTTGGGCCAAATCTGCAAGGAATGGGATGTTAAGGTATTTGTGGATGAGTTTATTTCTAACTTAATGAGGAGCATCAAGAATTTTACGTAGGATTTTGAATGATAAGGGTTGGATGCGGTAGGAAGTTGAGCCCCAGAGCTCAAATCCATGTCCAAATTGGTCTGATACTGATATCGTAGTGTATATTAATTTTTTGTAATGAATGTGAAGTTCTGAGCGTTTTTCAAGTAAGTGTTGTAGCAATCGGAATCTACGAGCAGTTTCTTGTCGTTTCAGTCTTGTGTGTGGATTCCAAGTAAGTCTCTTGTCAAGATGGAGTCCTATGTATC
>NW_027109903.1:16321-18168 GCF_000696795.3 Halyomorpha halys
ATTTAAGTTTTCTGTTAAGTTCTAGAAATTTTGTATTCTGTGTTTTATAATTTCTGCTTTTAGTCTGTTAGTCAATGTATTGTAATAAGTTTTGTCGAAGGATATCTTGTTCTGTGTCACCTCGCTCTTGCCTGGCGTTTTTCTGTTAATAATGCTTGTATGTGACGAAGTAAGTTGTTTCTCTAAAACATTTTATGTTTATTGGTGAAGTATTGTTAGTGATAGTAGTTCCTATCGCTCTAGAAAGTATTTCGATAGCAGAGTCGATCTGTCCTTTCGTTTTTAGCGGAATTTTTAAGTCAAGTACGTTTTCTACACCAGTCCGAAAATTTTTCCAGTTTACCTATCCTCAGTAACCATTGAAGGTCTAGGAATAGGATTTGAATGAATGTGAAGTAGAACCGGGCTATGATCTGAAGAGAGGTCATCTAAAGATTGAATTGTGGATTGTGAGGTGGGTATTTGGGATGTAACAAATATATCAAGGATATTGGGACGTTTTTGTAAGGGATGTAGGCCAATTAGTAGGATTTTTTGGAGAGAGGATGGAATAACTATTGGATGTTGTGACTCGGGAACCACTTGGCGTTGTAATCACTTCCAGCAATAAATCGTGGACCAAAGGACCGGAATAAGGAGTCAAGATGGCTATTGGAAAGGGAATAACCTGGAGAACAATATACAGCTGAAAGTGTAATGTTAAACGGGCGAGAAGATAAGCTGATGGATGTTGATTGAATAATATCAGACAGAGTGGAAGGAATAAGGGAGTGAGGTAAAGATTTATGAATAAGGATACAAGAACCTGCGTGGGATGTGTTGTCAGGGTGATCTGTTCTATATGTAATGTAGTCGCGTATGTAGAAGTAAGAATGCTTTGTGAAATGGGTTTCAGTTAGCAGTGATATGTCGATGAAATGTTCATGGAGGAATATGTCAAGTTCGTCTCTATGGTTATGTAGTCCATTTGCATTCCATAAAAGTATATTTAAGGTGCTCTTGTTCATCTAGGTAAGTTGAACGAGATTTCTATAAGGAGACTGGTTAGGAGTGAGATAAGAGGCTTAATTGTGTCTTGAAGTTCACGAAGGAAGGAGGAAAGAATTGATGGGGTGTACAACATTAGAAATATGGCGAACGTTGTGACCTAATTCCTCTAAGTCACTCGTAATAGCTGTAGATGGGGTAGTGGAATGTAGTCCCCTCAATACGACTCGATATGGTTTATCTTCTTTTAGCTGGTAACTGTGGAAGTCGTAATTCTTCTCCGACAGATGCCTAATGAGGCTCTTGTAGTGGTCTTTATTTGTTGTTGTAATCTTGGAATTTTTTGTATTGGATTAGAACTTAAAATTGTAATATCATTCATTAATGTATTTTATAATCAAAATTAATTAAACTAAGCTAACTAATATCAACATTGTAACCTTCTCGATCAAATCATATATTAATTGTAATAATTATAATATAATGGAGGCATGTCATTATTAACCTTGCCTCATTATGTTAAAAACTACTTAATATAGTCCACTTCATTATAATTCAGAACCAGTATTTTTTATAAAAATCAATCACTGCAGATTTTGATTCATCTCAAACTGCGGTGATTGAACAAATCGGAGGACCGGGCCGGATATATTTTAGTTTATTTCGTAATTGCAGAAATAACCCACCTAAATAAACAAGTGATCCACAATTTATTAAATCAAATTCTAGCCCATATAAAAATTATTAGATATCAGTAACAAAATGGCCTCACGTAACCATATTATTCAGTTATCTAAATTATGATTTTCTCAATGATTATTTTCATTTGACCTATTATATGAAATTATATTTATTGTTTT
>NW_027109903.1:18780-20265 GCF_000696795.3 Halyomorpha halys
TGTTTTAGCCATTAGGCCAAGTACACCAAAATATTCATATTGCTAGTTTAACTTACCTATATTGTAATATTGCAGATTTATTAAAATAAATAAAAGAAAATGTAATAGTTTTTATTATTCTCAGATCTAAAATATAGCTTTGATGATTACAAGGTTCAAATGAAAAGATTAAATATTAAATAGATATGAGAATTTTATTTTAAATTAAATAACATTATTGACTCTTATCTCAGGGCAGGTTTTCCAGACAATCAGAACACAATGATACTAAACTAAATTAATTACTACTTTTACAAATATAATTAAATCCTAGGTAGAGCAAATTAACTAATTATATATTCTTCCTTGGTGACTGATGATCTTGATGTCTTCGTTCTAAAGATGCTACCACTGACAGTAGACAAAGGGTTCCTCCTCCTCTATTTTCTTAGACACGTCCAATCCGAACAAAGCGTCTTTTTCCTTCAATTATATAATCTTCTTGGATGACTTGTAATGGTTAGTGACTTCTTTCTAAATATCTACCACTAACAGTGACAAATGGTAGTCAGCAACCCCTTCTCCCACAAAACAAGTGTGCCTACCGACTTCAGAATGGTACTACCATCTTCACTACTTTTTACGATGTTTTCCACTCCATAGTTGACTGAACAAAATTGGTTAGCTTGCTTTTTGGTTCAACAAAATAAATGAACATTATTGAACTTTGGTACCTAAAATAAAATATAACTAAATCTATACATAACAACAACTATTTATTGAAAAAGAGGATATTACAGTATACGAAATATATAGTAAGAGGTAGTATTTCGATCATGCAAAAATTTCGAATTCCTATTTTAGACAAAAATACACATTTTATTGTCCACTGAGTCAAAATAACTAAGCCTCACAAAATGGTCTGTGTATCCGTGTGTGGGTAGGCCTAGCTCAAAAACTAAAAGTCCAATACCAAAAGCACAATAAACCCTAAATAAGGTGCTCTAAGTACACCAAAGTGGACAGAAACCAAAGGGTTATGTAATATTTTCAAACTCAAAATATCTACCATATATAAGTCAGCAGCCATTTATTACATAATTTATGTAACTTTAATAATTAAAATTTTTGAATGAAAATATATAAAATATTGGAAATAAATTAAAAGTGAAAAGACCAAAATCAAGAAATATTTATATTGTATAATTGAATCTTTTTGGTTCAAGTGTGGTGTATAGAGTAATGTTTTAGAAATTTTGACAGCATTACCATTTGAGACTGAAAACAATTTGTGGAAAGTAATTAAAAAAAAAATTAATGTCCTTAGTTTAAAGTAAGCAAATACAATTATAACAAATATATTTAATAATGAGGTACGGATGGAATAATGCATAGCTCAATGCATTAGTAGAAGTTAAAAGTGAACTAGTGAAATTGGAAGATGGAAAAGGTCAGTCTCTTCTCCGAACTCATTTAAGCAAGATACATGTATTCTGATTAGAAAAT